>NW_025213275.1:23769-24186 GCF_004010195.1 Chiloscyllium plagiosum
ATTACACCGACCATACCAGAAGAGAGCAGAAGAGAGCAGACCATGAGGAAGGCAGAGAGGAGACAGGTGCAAGAGACCCCGGGGGAAGTACCTGTCAGGAACAAGTTGAATCTTTTGGAAACAGTAGACACAGATGACACTGCCAGTCCGCGAGGCAGTCAGATCTGTCAATCAAAGGTTGGTGTGAAGGCAGAGCGGAAGAGTCGGACACCGCACAGAGCCGTGGTAATAGGGGACTCCATAGTGAGAGGAACTGACCGGGGTTTTAGTGGCAGCAGGCGGGACTTAAGGATGGTGTGTTGCCTTCCTGGTGCCAGGGTTAAAGACATCACAGACAGAGTGCAGGAAATCCTCAAGGACGAAGGTGAAGAGCCAGAGGTGGTGGTACATGTCGGCACAAATGATGTCGGGAAGAAG
>NW_025213275.1:25555-31878 GCF_004010195.1 Chiloscyllium plagiosum
TGCAGTGTAGGTTCACGAGGTCAATTCCTGGAATGGCGGGACTACTTTATGCTGAAAGACTGGAGCGACTGGGCTTGTATATCCTTGAGTTTAGAAGACGGAGCGGGGATCTGATTGAGACGTATAAGATTATTAAAGGATTGGACATTCTGGAGGCAGGAAACATGTTTCCGCTGATAGGTGAGTGCTGTACCAGAGGGCACAGCTTAAAAATACGGGGTAGACCATTTAGGACAGAGATGGGGAGAAACTTCTTCACCCAGAGAGTGGTGGCTGTGTGGAATGCTCTGCCCCAGAGGGCAGTGGAGGCCCAGTCTCTGGATTCATTTAAGAAAGAGTTGGATAGAGCTCTCAAGGATAGTGGAATCAAGGGTTATGGGGGTAAGGCAGGAACAGGATACTGATTAAGGATGATCAGCCATGATCATATTGAATGGTGGTGCAGGCTGGAAGGGCAGAATGGCCAACTCCTGCACCTATTGTCTATTGTCCGCCTTTCCTGACTGCCACCCGCAGACAGCGTGCAGCCCCAATCCCTTTCTTTCCGCCTTTCTTGCTGATTTTGGCAGCGCTCCGCTCTCCTCCCCTCCGTGTCTCGTGCCTGCAGGAGACTGATGCCAGGCACAGCAGCTGCAGCAAAAATAACCTGCCGCTCCATTGCCTGGCACAAGACAAGTGCAGAGGGGTGACTTGAGCAGCCACTGCTGGCGGAAAAAGCCTACTGCACCTGGTATTCCCAGGCGGTCTCCCATCCAAGTACTAACCAGGCCTGAGTCTGCTTAGCTTCCGAGATCAGACGAGATCTGGCGTTTTCAGACTAGTATGGCCGTAGGCGCTGGCCCTTGCCTTTTCTCCCTACTTCAAGGCGTGCTGGCCAGCCACATTTTCTTTCTTGCTCTTTCTCTTTATCCCCTTTGGCTTTTTTTTCTCTTTTCTCTTTGCTCTTCCTCCTCCGTGCGTGCTTCCCTCCCTCCGTCCCTCCAGCTGCCTTTCAGGCCAGCCCTTGCCCACCAGGCTCCTGTAGTCTCCCACATCCCCACACAGGCCAACTGCAAGCCCTCCCCCTGCTTCATAGGGCCGCAGCCTGCATTCTCTCATCCTTCCACACTCCTCCACCCCTCCATTTCGGAATGCCGGGCACTGACCAGTGGGGTACCGCACGGATCAGTACTGGGACCGCAGCTTTTTACAATCTATCTTCAGGATATACAAGATGGTATTCGCAATAACATTCGCAAATTTCATCAGCTGGGTGGCAGGGTGAAATGTGATGAGGATGTTAGGAGATTACAGGGTGACCTGGACAAGTTAGGTGAGTGCTCAGATGCATGGCAGATGCACTTTCACGTGGATAAATGGATCCTTATCCACTTTGGTGGCAAGAACATGAAGGCAGATTACCACCTAAGTGGAATCAATTTAGGTAAAGGGGCAGTACAGAGAGATCTGGGTGTTCTTGTACACCAGTCAATGAAGGTAAGCATGCAGGTACAGCAGGTAGTGAAGATGGCTAATAGTATGCTGGCCTTCATAACACGAGGGATTGAGTATAGAAGCAAAGAGGTTCTTCTGCAGCTGTACAGGGCCCTGGTGAGACCACAGCTCGAGTACTGTGTGCAGTTCTGGTCTCCAAATTTGAGGAAAGATATTCTGGCTATTGAGGGAGTGCAGCGTAGGTTCACGAGGTCAATTCCTGGAATGGCGGGATTACCTTACACTGAAAGACTGGAGGCGCTGGGCTTGTATACCCTTGAGTTTAGAAGACTGAGAGGGGATCTGATTGAGACATATAAGATGATTAAAGGATTGGACATTCTGGAGGCAGGAAACATGTTTCCGCTTATGGTGAGTGCCGAACCAGAGGACACAGCTTAAAAATACGGGGTAGACCATTTAGGACAGAGATGAGGAGAAACTTCTTCACCCAGAGAGTGGTGGCTGTGTGGAATGCTCTGCCCCAGAGGGCAGTGGAGGCCCAGTCTCTGGATTCATTTAAGAAAGAATTGGATAGAGCTCTCAAGGATAGTGGAATCAAGGGTTATGGAGATAAGGCAGGAACAGGATACTGATTAAGGATGATCAGCCATGATCTTATTGAATGGTGGTGCAGGCTCGAAGGGCAGAATGGCCTACTCCTGCACCTATTGTCTATTGACCTGTACCTCAGTGAGAGTCATTTTGAGAGGGCTCCACCCCCCAGTTACAGACAGTGTATCTGCAACCTGTACCCTAATGTGTGTCTGTGAGTGTCGGATCCATACGCCAGAGAAGTCAATGTGTGTGGAATCCATTACCTAGTAAGTGTTAATTTATGGAGAACCATATCCCAGTGAGTGAGTGAGTGTATGAGTGTGTGTGTGTGTGTGGAACCTATACCACAGTGACAGGCAGTGTATGTAAGATTTGTACCCCAGTGAGATTCAGTTTTTGTGGGACACGTACCCCAGTGAGAATTAGCATATGTGGGACCAGTACTCCGGACACAGTCATTTTCTGTGGATCCTGTAACCCAGTGATGGAATGTGGAAGGGTCACAGATCCCAAAGAAAGTCAGTGTGTGTGAACCTCATCCCAGTGACAGTCAGTGTGTGTGGGACCTGCACCCCAGTGAGACTCAGTGCATGAGGAACCTATACCCCGGTGAGAGTCAGTATCTGGGGATCCATACCCCAGTGAGAATCACTGTGTGCGGAACTGGTGCCACAGTGTGAGTCAGTGCATGTGGGATCCATACCCACATACAAATTGCTGAACATGGACCTGTACCTCAGTGAGAATCAGTGTGTGTAGGAACGTTACCCGAATGAGAGTCTGTTTGTGTGGGACCTGTATCCCATTGAAAATCAGTGTGAGTCATTTTTTGTGGGACTTGTATCCCAGTGCATCTGATATAGTATTATCTCAATATTTATGCTGGCTGCAGTTTATTTTGAAATCATAGGAATAGTCATAGCCATAGCTTTTTGACTGTTTGTAACTCAATGATTTTACAAAGTGAATTAGATTATGTGCCTCTGTGGTCAGTAACTTTCTGAAATTGATAGTTGATCTTGTCCTTGATAGTTGATCTTGTTATCACTTCACAGAATGATGTCAGATAAATAGAGCCATTTGTCCCATTCTGCTTGTTGAATTTTCCCTCTTTTTGCTGTCTGTGTGTATAGCCCTATCAGTCTTTCCTCTTTTAAATGTTACAACTGATTTCACTTCCAATAACTTTATGGACAAAAGGAGGATTCGAACGTTAGGTGTGAAGAGGCTGTCCCTTCTTGATGTGTACATGCAGTCCAGTACCTCACTCTAAACTGTCTGCATGTTTTCCACTATTTTCAGTGTTTATAGGCTCCATAACTTTCTCCTAAAACCACATTATCTCTTCCTCTTCATCTATTGAAAGCTTCTGTCTAATTAGCCCTTTGACCTCTTATCTGCTCCTGTGAACTTATCTCTCTTTCATGCCATTATTGGTTTTCGTTACTGTTATTTAATTTAAATTAGTGCTGCTAACTCTCTGGTCCTCATTCAGTACTTGTTTTCTTCGGAAACTGTCTCATCATCTTGATGTCAGCTTTACCTAAATGAGAATCTTTGTAGCGGTTTCAGGTTTTGCCCTAACAAACACAGCAATGTCCTCAATCACATGATCACAGTTTCATACATGTTCATGAAGCAGTAAATTGTTAATTATTCCATTAATTAATTAATTAAACAAACTGATCTCAATCCAATATACGTTGCCCCATTGTTGGTGCCCGGATAATCTATGGCTGAAAATTGGTTTTAAATGTATGGGCCATATAACCTAAACAGTCTGTTTGAAAACTCAAGTGCATTGTGTTTACTTTATCTTTCACTCCTGGATTAATTTCTTTACATCTGTATTTATGTTTCTAGTATAAATCAGGCTGCACGTTCTACACCACAGCAACTCAATGTGTGAATGATATTTTTCCACATTTCCCCTCTTGTTCTTTTGCTTGTAATATGTCTCTCTACTTCCCAACCAATACATTACTGAAAACTATTTCACCGTCCTTATTCCATCGAATCTCGAATTCTCTGATTCCAACCTCAACAACTCCAGTCTCTCCACATAGCTGCAATCCTTCCCCCTCCATCCAGTGCCATCTGGTAAAATCCTTTCTTCATCCGCCCAAGTCCTCAGATACCCTGCTGAAGTGCATTGCCCAGAGTTGAGCACAGTACTCCAGTTGGGGCATTAACGCTGTTCATAAAGCTGCAGGTTAGCTTCCATGCTGTTATACTCATGAAGCAAAAGATTTCATTAAACCTTTCTATCAAACCATCTCAACTTGATCTTGTCACATTCAAAGATTTCACAGACTCATGGAACTCTACCTCCTTCAGTGTGATAAATGTGGTCCATTGTGTCTGCACTGCGTTTTCCAAAGAAGCAATTTAGCTGGTTGCACTCCTCTGCTTTATTCCCATAATTCTTTTCAAATAGCTTTCAAATTCCTTCGTGAGAGCCTTGCTTAGTCCTTCTCCACCACATTCACTCCAATTCTAGATCCTAATCACTGACTTTAAAAAGCTTTCTTCTTGTGTGTCCAATGGGTCTGCAGTATTTTCACACATGACTACTGCTGCCAGCCTATGGTACTTGCCACTTGTACCAGTAGTAGGCACTGGCAGTTTGCTGCCACCAATCCTCCTTTGTCTTTTTGGCTTGGGCTTATCTAGATATCAGATAGAGAGTACATTGCCGTGCAGTATCTAGAGAAGAGGTTTATAACAGACAGTAGTATGTACAATAACATTTAATCAAGGATAATGACTCCAAGCTTATGGAGCTGGTATAGATATATTTTTTTCCTCTGAAAGTCCTTCAGCAGAACCTTAGAGAGATTTGAGTGATGTAGGCTATGGCGAGATGTGTGGTTGAATTAGACGAGAAATCCTGCAAGGCTCATCTTGACATTGAGATCATCTCGCTTCATCTTTTGTGCTTTCCACAAGTGGCGTGGCAAGATTCTTGCAGGAGACAGACCTGAGGCTAGTGTGCATCAACAGTCTCTGTCGTAAGGTTGGACATATTCGTGTAACCTGTAAAGAAGTTATGTAATGCAGTAAATTTCAAATTGCTTACTCAACAAGATGGTTTTGGTTAGATCAGAAAGATTATTCTCATCATTACAAGCTCATTTTCACCTTGAAGGTCACCAAACAAGTTCGAGATCACCTCCTTCATCATGTAACATCAATGAAGCCAAGGATGCTGTGTGCTTAGTCAACTGCTCTCTCCATTGTCCCGCTACCTTTAATGATTTATGCACATATACACCCAAGTCCTTCCACTCCTGCAAGAATTCTACTGATTACTAATAAGGGTAGGCGCAGTAGTTCAGTGGTTAGCATTGCTGCCTTGCAGTGCCAGAGACCTGGGCTCGATTCCAACTTTGGGTGACTGTCTGTGTGGAATTTGCAGTCTAATGATGACAGTGAAACCATTGTCTCCTGTCAGGAAAAACCACCTGGATCATTAATGTCCTTCAGGGAAGTAAACCCTCACCCTTACCTGGAGTGTAGGGGGCTGAGGGATGACCTTATAGAGGTTTATAAAATCATGAGGGGCATGGAGTGGGTAAATAGACAAGGTCTTTTCCCTGGAGTGGGGGAGTCCAAAACTAGAGGGCATAGGTTTAGGGTGAGAGGGGAAAGATTTAAATAGGACCTAAGGGGCAACCTTTTCACGCAGAGGGAAGTGTGCGTGTGTGGAATGATCTGCCAGAGGAAATGGTGGAGGCTGGTACAATTACAACATTTAAAAGGCATCTGGATGGGTATATGAATAGGAAGGGTTTAGCAGGCCAAGTGCTGGCAAATGGGACTAGATTAATTTAGGATATCTGGTCGGCATGAATGAGTTGGTCTGAAGGGTCTGTTTCCTTACTGTACATCTCTATGACTGTATGGTCAGCATGGATGAGTTGAATCAAAGGGTCTGTTTCCATATTACATATCTCTATGACTATAACCTGGCGTTGTGTGCCTTCTGACCAATTAGGGATGGGCAACATACCATTAGCCAGTGAAATAACTGTACAGAGACCAGTATCCCATCACTAAGTTACTCTTTATTTACTCTTTATTTACAAATGAATAGTCTTTGCCTCTGGTATTGCCTCATGAAGAGTAACTTAGTGATGGGATACTGGCCTCTGTACAGTTATTTCACTGGCTAATGGTATGTTGCCCATCCCTAATTGGTCAGAAGTCACACGACGCCAGGTTATAGTCATAAAGGCATATAATATGGAAACAGACCCTTTGGTTCAACTCATCCATGCTGACCATACAGT
>NW_025213276.1:0-2688 GCF_004010195.1 Chiloscyllium plagiosum
TGTGAGTGAGAGAGAGTGTGTGTACCTGAGGATGGATGTTCGGACGATGGAGGGAGTGTGGGATGCTGGTTTCTCAGTCTGTTCCCTGGCCTGGCGGAGTAGATGTGTGAAGGGGAGAGTGATCGGTTAGGACGATGTTCACTGGGGTTTCGGAGAGTGAGAGGGATGGAAGATCTCACAGTAACCTACAAGATTCAAACAGCATGAGATAGGGTAAAGGATGCTCCCGGAGACCAGGGAACGCAGCACTAGGGGCTCATTGAGGACTGAGCTGAGGAGAAATGGCTTCACCCAGACCCTGGGGAGACTGTGGAATTCTCTATCACAGAAAACGGTTCACATCGTAAACTTGCAAAACATCTGCAGGTGTAATCCTTCGGACTGGTGTGATCCAGCAGTATGAGGGGGGTGGTAGATGGTACAGAGGTGGGTGGTCAGCCATGGTCATACTGAACATGGAACGGACGGGTAGGGTCGAATGGCCTCCTGTAGTTGCCATTTTCTAAGCTCCTGTATTTCTAAAGTCTCGGCTGGTTGAGCTAACGCATTGTCGTAGCTGCTACAGGGTGGGTGGATGGAAACAGAACGCAAATATTAACCCCCTCCGTCTTATCGAGATTAAATGGTGCCATACAATTTTAATCTTTGGAGTCTCGGGTTACACAACACTGGAAATCTGGGATGATTGGGAGTGGGACAGATACTGTACACTGTGGGGTGTGGGGGGGGTGGGGGTGGCGGAGGTGGGGAAGGTGAAAAATACTCAAACACTATGATGCAGTGTCACACTTACACCACCTGATGGCGATGTCGCTCAACTATTCAGGCAGCGGGCGGGTTGCATTCGTATAGCACCTCTGAAACAATTCTCCTGTCCGGGGAGGTTTGACTGAACAAGGAGTCGCATTTCAGGACGGACGTCCGAAGCCTGGGGAAGGAGCTACGTTGTAAGGAGGACAGTAAGCACGCGGATGGTGGGGCTGAAGAGATACTGGATGGGTGAGGACCACATTCGCTGGAGTTCAGAAGGTTTTGGGAGGGGTGGAGGGGGTAGATCTCTTAGAAACATCCAAAGTTGTGACAGGACTAGATGGGGTAAACGCAGGAGGGACGTTCCCAGTGACCTGGAGGGGTGTGGGGGGGGGGGTGGTCAGAGCCAGGGTGTGGGGGGGGGGTGGTCAGAGCCAGGGGGTCATGGTGGTGTAGGGATGTGGGGGAGGGCCATTGAAGATAGAGATGAGGATAAACATCTTCACCCAGAGATCCCGCGGAATCCAGTGGCACAGAAAGCCCCTGACATTGCAGGCCAGGGATCCGGGCACAGCCACTGGGAACAGTCGGTTAGATATACTCAAGAGGGAGCTGGGTGTGGCTGTTGTGGTTAAAGTGACCAAGGGGTGTGGGGGGGGGGGGGGGGGGTGAAGAAAGCAGGATACTGAGTGTAAACGTCGGGCGGGCATTTGTAAGGCGAGAGGAGAGAGAGTTTGAAAAGACACGAGGGGCAAATGCGATTTTTTTTTACACAGAGGGCATTTCTCTTGTGAAACGGACTCCCTGAGGAAGTGGTGGCTAATGTCACAGTAGCAACGTTTCACAGACAGGTTGGAAGTTTGCTGGCTGAGCTGGAAGGTTCGTTTTCAGACGTTTCGCCACCATGCGCGGTAACGTCATCAGTGAGCCTCTGGTGAAGCGCTGGTGTTATATCCCGCTTTCTATTTATGTGTCTCAGTCTGTTGTGGTGGGTGATACCATTTATGGCTCTGTCTCTCAGAGGTTGGTAAATCGATGGGTTCATTGACAGATTTCTGGTTTGAATGCCAGGCCTCCAGGAATTCCCATGCGTGTCTCTGTTTAGCCTGTCCCAGGAACTTCACTGATAAACCCATCGGTTCGGACCCCATTTCCCCTGAGAAACAGAACTGGAAACGATATCACCCGCCACAACAGACCGAGACCCAGAAAGAGAAAGTGGGACATAACACCAGCGCTTCACCAGAGGCTCACTGATGATGTTACCTCACGTGGTGGCGAAACGTCTGAAAGCGATCCTTCCAGCTCAGCGAGCAAACCTACATCCAGAACCTCAACCTGAGCTACAAATCTTCTCCAAGATCGTTCCAAAGACATTTGGATAAGTGCATGAACAGGAGATGTTTGGAGGGATATAGGTCAGGAGCAGGCAGGTGGGACTAAGTTTGTCTGGCGCGGACTGGTTAGGCCGAAGGATCTGTTTCCATGCTGCGTATGACAGCATGAGCGGTGGAAGGGCCGAATTACCTACTCCGTTTCCCCTGTGTTTAATCTCTCAGGACTGAAACGCACCGATGTTTCGGTTTGATCCGTGGGGGCGGTGGGTCGGAGCTGCCTGGGGTTGGGTGGGACGGAAGGGGGGGGGTGCGGGAGGGGGTGAGGGAAGGGGTCAGGGCTGATGGTGAGTGGGTACCTGGCAGGAATACTTGGCCACCAGATCCCGGCAGGTGGCTCCGTTCTGGCAGGGGTCAGGATGGCACTCGTCCGTCTCCGTTTCACAGTAACTCCCCTCGAAGCCCACCCGGCACTGGCAGTAGTGGGAGTTTCCCGCATCGACACATTGCCCACCGTGTTGGCACAACCATGTGACATCCACACCTGGGGGGGGGGGAGAGAGAGAGGAACATCAGACAGGGTCATGGGGGTGTGGGTGTGAGA
>NW_025213276.1:3355-9058 GCF_004010195.1 Chiloscyllium plagiosum
CCCGCCCCCCCCCCCTCTCCCAGTCTCTCCATCCCTCTTGACTCTCCTCCCTTCCTTTCCTTAGAATCGGATTTATGGATGTGCAGCACGGAAACAGACCCTTCGGTCCATCTGATCCGTGCTGACCAGATATCCCAACCCAGTCCAGTCCCACCTGCCAGCGCCCGGCCCACAACCTCTCGCCCTTTGCCTCCGCTCAACCCTCGCGAGTGTCAGATTTTGATTTCGCCGGCCCCTGGCGAGACGGTTTAACGGGCTTAGAGGCGCCGCCTAGATCCAAGTTGTTGTTGGCAGGTGCCAACACACCGACGGGAGGCACGTTCCGGTCTCCGTTCCGACGGGCATCGGAGGGGGTGTTGGGGGGGAGGTATTGCAAACTGAAAGGGGTGCGATTCCGCAGGGAACATCCCAGGTTCACCGAAGAGCGGGGATAGCAGGGGAAAGTGGGGGGGAGCGGCCTTTGTCAGTTTCAGAACACCGGGCTTTATAATGAGGGTGTGGAGGGAAGGATTTCTCAGCCTTCGCCGATATAACTCCGGCTGCCTCTCGTCTGGGAGTACAGTGTCTCACTCTCTCAGGGAGCCCCAGTTTCTGGCAGAGGTTGGTAATGGTTTCTAGTGAGGCCACGGGGAAAGATTCACAGGGGTGGCTCAGTGGTTGGCACTGCTGCCTCACAGCACCAGGGACCCGGGTTCGATCCCACCCTCGGGTGACTGTCTGTGTGGAGTTTACACATTCTCTCCCCGTGTCTGCGTGGGTTTCCTCCGGGTGCTCCGGTTTCCTCCCACAGTCCAAAGATGTGCAGGTCAGGCTGGATTAGCCATGGGAAAGGCAGGGTTACAGGGTTGGGGTAGGGTTGGGGCGCTCTTCAAAGGGTCAGCGTGGACCTGATGGGCCGAATGGCCTGCTTCGCCTCAGTAGGGACTCTTAAGATCTCAGTTACTTGGCTGGGCTTGTCAGTCTGGGACGGTTCCTCCATGGAATGTGGAGAGGAAGTCCCTACAGTGTCGAAACAGGCCAGTCGGCCCAACAAGTCCACAGTGACCCTCCGAAGAGGAACCCACCCAGACCCATTCCGCAGCCCTATCGCTTTACATTACCCCTGACTAACCTACACATCCCTGAACACTATGGGGCAATTTCCACGGCCAAACCACCCTAACCTGCACATCCCTGAACACTATGGGACAATTTCCACGGCCAAACCACCTTAACCTGCACATCCCTGAACACTATGGGGTAATTTAGCACGGCCAATCCACCCTAACCTACACACCCCTGAACACTATGGGGTAATTTAGCACGGCCAATCCACCCTAACCTGCATATCTTTGGACTGTGGGAGGAAACCGGAGCACCCGGAGGAATCCCAGTTAATGGAGGTGACTGGGGAATCTATTCCCATTGAGGAGCACAGGACTCCAATTTAAAGGAACCAATGAGGACTTGAGTCAGGTGGTCTGTTTCGTTTACACAGCGATTGGTTAAAATCTTGAATGTGCTGCCTGAGAGAGTGGAGGGCAATGACTCAATGTTTCTGATGCAACCCCTTCCAGCAGCACATACCTGCGCTCTTGCACACGCTCAGTGTGATCCTATTGCTGTCTCTCAAAGAGACTCATGACATTCTGTTTCTCGGGATCATGTGGAATGACATTGCTTATCCTCCAGTCCGACACTGGCCCCCTGGTGAGTGTGCCGTAAACCGTCGTTTTGGCAGCACAGGGCCTGAGTGGCAAACACATCAGCGCCGCCAAAGCTCTTTATCGTTCACTTTTCAGGATACAATCACAAGACTGCAAAACCTCAGAGCTAGCAACGTGAATGCATCCGGTACTCGCTGTTGGATTCAAGGAGGAGAGGAGACGGCTATGTGCATGTTCCCTGATGACATCCCCAGCAATCAGAGTCAACCCCTCAGCAACCTTTTCCCATCGTGACAGTGCTGTCACTTTCAGGAGGTTACATCATCCTTGTGTTTCTTTCTGAGAGGGGCCGTAAAGGCAGAGGTGCCGAGATGTCTGGTAATGTCTACTTTAACAATGGCAGATGAGTGGCCAGTTCAGGTCTTTTTTTTCTAGTTTGCTTTAGTTGTAGGCTGGGACGGCACAGTAGCTCAGTGGTTAGCACTGCTGCCTCGCAGTGCCAGGGACTTGGGTTCAATTCCAGCCTCGGGGTGCCTGTCTGTGTGGGGTTTGCACATTCTCCCCCGTGTCTGCGTGGGTTTCCTCCAGGTGCTCCATTCCTCCCACAATCAGAAGATGTGCAGGTCAGGGTGCATTGCCCATTGTAAATTGTCCATAGTGTTCAGGGACGTTTACGTTAGGTGCATTAGTCAGGGGTAAATGTGGAGTAATAGGGTAGAGGAATGGGTCTAGATGGTTTACTCTTCAAAAGATCAGTGTGGAATTATTTGGCTAAAGGGCCTGTTTCCATATTGTAGGGAGTCTATGATTCTAAACTGCTACAGTGCAAAAAGGTTCCATGCTTCAGCAGATGATTCTTGACTGGCTTCTGACTCTGAAATCTCTCCTGCTTGTAAGAACCTGTGTTTGAATTTACCTTTTCGCGAAGGGCTATGTTTATAGGATTGGAACAGCTCCTTAATTAAATTGGTGTATTGGGACGGTTAAGTTTTCCAATAGTTAAGTCATTATAAATTCTGTTATCGTTTGTTTATGGTTTGCACTGTAGTGTTTGAATAAATTTTGTTTCGCTTAAAGCCGGGTGGTTTGACCAGCTGCACCGCACCTGGGACACCCACTTCACATCAGCCTTTAGCATGAGAAAGCGTTAGGGTCTGGGGCTCCCGTCTTAAAATATTTGGGACGGTGGTCATCTGGCCTCATCCGTCGCGTTACGCAGAGCAAATTGTGGCCCCCGTTAGAAATTTGGCATTCTTGCAAACGGTCCTGGTGGGTGCAAGAAGGAGAAAGCTCTGGGCACCACTTCTGTGTTCTCTCTCTCTCTCTCTCTCTCTCTCCCCCACCCACCCCCACCCTCCGTCTCCCTCTCTGAGCCGTTTCCCACAGCCCACAGGGTGATGAACAGTAACCGTGACATCGCGGTGTCGACCGGCCCCTTACCTCGCCGTGCAGCTGCGACCTCGCAGGAAACCTTGGGAACGTCGCAGTAAAGACCCGACCAGCCCATCTTGCACACGCAGCGGAAGGTAGTTTTCACCTGCTCACACCGTCCATCGTTCTTACACACGGGCTTGGCACACCAGTTTATCAGAGTCTGGGGGATTTGGGGGGGGGAGGCAGTAAAGAAAGGAACCGTGAGAGGCTGGAGCAGGCCAAACTGGGGTGAAGGGTCACAGGGCAAGTCAAAGGTCAGTGGCTTCCCAGACCAGCAACACCGACGGCCAGTGAGCAGAGCTCAGGCTAAGTGACTGGTGGAGACCATCTCTCATTTGTAAAAGGCTGCAGGCCGTAGGAAGGTGACGAACAATGGTGCTTGGATTCAGACAGGGACAGGTCGTTGTCGAAAGGCCGAAGTGAGGGGGAAAGCCGTTGGGTTTTCTTCTGGGTGCCCCTCTGAGACCCACAACAGGCCGCCCTAACCTCATCCAAACACGCGGTCACCTCCACAAGACTTTACACCAGATTTGTTAGGCGTGATCTCCCTCTGACAAAGCCGTGCTGACTAACCCCTCGCAATCGAGCCCTGCCTCTCTAAATGGCGAGTCATTTTCTCCTGCACTTCCTTCTCCAACAGCTTCCCTCCCACTGAGGTTAGACTCACTGGTCGGGAGTCCCCCCAGTCTATCTCCACCTCCCTTCCTGTAATCATAATTGTCCTTCAGTCCTCTGGCGCCTCCCTCTGGCCAGAGAGGTATTAGACGTTCGGGGCAGGGCCCCCTGTGACTTCCTCCCTCGTCTCCCACCGCAGCCTGGGACACAACTCACCCGGACCTGAGGATTTACCACAACCTCCAGTACCTCCTCGCTTTTTATCCCAATGCGTTCTAGAACTTCGCAGCCCACCTTCTGGAACTCTGCCCTCCTGCATCCTCCTGCTCCTGAGCACAGACTGGTGTAAAGTACTCGTTTAACACTTGACCAATGTCTTCCAGCTTCATGTACAGAAAACAAGCAAACTTCTTAAAATCTCTTGTGTGGATGTCACTAAAAAGTGCATATCTCCCAGAGATAAGCCACTTTGCACATCAATATCTCCATCTCTAGCAATGTTCTTAAAATTATTTTGTCAATGCTACTGTGCCGTCGAAACCTCCACTTCGGGCAAACTGCTAAACTCTGTTATGGATGGGTTAGGGTTAGGGTTGGGTCGGGAGGTCATGTTGCGGCTGTACAGGACATTGGTTAGGCCACTGTTGGAATATTGTGTGCAATTCTGGTCTCCTTCCTATCGGAAAGATGTTGCGGAACTTGAAAGGGTTCAGAAAAGATTTACAAGGATGTTGCCAGGGTTGGAGGATCTGAGTTACAGGGAGAGGCTGAACCGGCTGGGGCTGTTTTCCCTGGAGCATCGGAGGCTGAGGGGTGACCTTATCGCAGTTTATAAAATCACGAGGGGCATGGATAGGGTAAATAGACAAAGTCTCTTCCCTGGGGTGGGGGAGTCCAGAACTACAGAGCATAGGTTTAGAGGATATCTGGTCGGCAGGGACAGGTTGGACCGAAGGGTCTGTTTCCGTACTGTACATCTCTGTGACTCTATGCATGGATGGGTCGGACCGAAGGGTCTATTTCTGTGCTGTACATATCTATGACTCTATGTCACCAAAAAGTGCACATCTCAGTGAGACAAGCAACTTTGCACATCAACATCTCCCCCTCTAGCAAACGGCTAAAACCTAGTGTGGGTGTTACTAAAGTGCACATCCACAAGCAGGTGTCAATGGCAACATCACCAAATCATCCTTGGTCCCTCATCGGGCCTACTCTCTCCCTGAGTGTTCTATTCACCTCAAAATGCTTGTAGAATGTTCTGGGGGATTGTCCCTAATTGTACCTGCCAGCATTTACTCGTCATCCCTCCCAAATCCCCCCCACCCTAACCCACCATTGCTCTTTGAGGTGCTTTCCTGAAACTCTCTCCCCGGCCTTCCCTTATTCCCCGAGGATGTCTGTGCTCTTTGCCCTGTTACCTCCGCACTACCATCTCAATCACCTCGCCTGCGTCTGTGCCAGGTTAGCCCGTGACCTCCGAACTCTTAAGATAGCAGCCGTTTGGAAAGCACCTGACCCAAACAGGACGTGAGCCCCAGCCACTTCCTGCCCCTGGAGGTCATCAGGAGTACGCGGCGTGAGGTGGGAGGGGAGGATGTGGGACGGAAGCGACGATCATTCCTGTTCAGAAAAAAAAAACCCACAGGAGACGCCAAGTTTGTAGGCTGGTAGAAGGATTGGCGGAAGTTTTTACCAGGGATATCCTCGACTGTGGCCCAGGATCGAAACATCGAAGGGGTCGGTGAGGAGGAGGCCATCGAGAAATGAGTCACACGAGTCAAGCAGAAAAGACTGGCGACCAACATTCCGAAAGAAAATTCCAGTCGACGTCACAGTTACGGACGTCAACGCGCCCCGTGTAGCGGTGAGTGCCAATCGCGCACCGAGGGCAGATTGGCTCCGGGAGGCAAAAAATACGCCCACAAACATTCAGAGGGGATCAGCACCCAAACGCAAACTAGCCAAGACCGATTGGAATTTCGACAGGAAGCAGATACTGAGAGGG
>NW_025213276.1:9063-17169 GCF_004010195.1 Chiloscyllium plagiosum
CCCCCCCCCCCCACCAAACCGACCGACTGCAGAACTGGATGGCACTCACAGCAATAGGAGTACGCCGTCCAGAACAACGAACCTATCCCAGCATTTTATACCATCGGGGCTGGTCGATCACTTCAATGCCTTTGACCCACTCCGTCCCCAGAAACCCCACGCAAAATCAGGAAGCTATCGATCTCTACCTTAGACATCCTCGAAGACTGAGCTACCACAGCCCTCTGAGGTACAGGATTCCAAAGGCTCACAATCCTCTGAGCAAAGGGAAATTCTCTTTATCTCTCACCTAAGTGATAAACCCACAATCGCCCCCCAACCCCCCCAAGATTATTTGTAACTTGTGCCCCTTGGTTTTAGACTCCCGAGCCTCGGGAAATGATTTGCCTGTGTCAGCTCCACCAGTATTGTGGAGATTGCAAATCCCTAAAGGGTGCAGAGCCAATCTCATTAAACAGGAGAATCCCACCACTTTAGGAACAAGTCCGTTGCACCTTTATTACAATCTCTCTATGGCAGTAATGTCTTCCCTCAGGGGCATAGCACGGTGGTTCAGTCATTAGCACTGCTACCTCGCGGTGCCAGGGACCCGGGTTCGATTCCTGCCTCGGGCGACTGTCTGTGTGGAGTTTGCACGTTCTCCCCGTGTCTGCGTGGGTTTCCTCCGGGTGCTCCGGTTTCCTCCCGCAGTCCAAAAGATGCACAGACTAGGTGCTAAATTGCCCCATAGTGTGCAGGTTAGGTGGATTAGCCAGGGCAAATGTGGGTGGGGTTGGGTCGGGTCTGGGTGGGAGTCAGTGTGGACTTGTTGGGCCGAACGGCCTGTTTCCACACTGTCGACATCTTATGGAGGAGACCAAAGCCACACACTGTGTTCCGAGTGTGGTCTGACCAAACTGCTGTACAGCTGAAGCCAGCCTCCACATTGAGAAATCCTGAAGGCTAATCTTCCATTCACCTTCCTAGTGGGTTGCCGTACCTGCATGACAGATTCATTGGCAAGGGTACCCATGTGCCTTTGTACATTGGCACTCTCCCACCTCTCACATAGGAAAAATACTCGGCACATCTGTTACTGCGAACAAAATGTAGTTATGCCCATGATATTCCACCTGGCACCTTCCTGCCCGTTCTCAGAGCCTACCCAATTCCTCCCGAAACCGTT
This sequence comes from Chiloscyllium plagiosum, assembly GCF_004010195.1. Lineage (NCBI taxonomy): Eukaryota > Metazoa > Chordata > Chondrichthyes > Orectolobiformes > Hemiscylliidae > Chiloscyllium > Chiloscyllium plagiosum. Next base: position 10,229 of record NW_025213276.1, read on the forward strand.
CCATGCCTTTCTAACAACACCCATTCCCATGTAGCTTTGAGTCATCCGCAAATTTGGAAACGTTAGATTTGGTCCCCACCTCCAAGCTGTTCATAAATATCACAAACAGTATTCATAGAGTACCTGGGTGTGGAGTCAGGCCATTCGACCTGTCAAGTCCACACCGACCCTCCTGAAGACACAGCAACCCCCCCGTTACCATATCGCCGTAACTCTGCATTTCCCATGGCCAATCCACCCTAACCTGTACATCCCTGAACACTATGGGACAATTTAGCACGGCCAAACCACCCTAACCTACACATCCCTGAACACCATGAGACAATTTAGCATGGCCAATTCCACGCGAACCTGCACTGTGGGAGGAAACCGGAGCTCCCGGAGGAAACCCACACAGACATGGGGAGAATGTGCAAACTCCACACAGACTGACAGTCACCCGAGGTTGGAATCGAACCCAGGACATTGGCGCAGTGAGGCAGAAGAGCTAACCACTGAGCCACCATACCAACCCCATTCAACTGGACCTTTGTGATGCAATAATAGTGTCCAAAACTCTGAGCCAGGAGACCCTGGGTTTAAGACCCACCTGCCCTAGAGATGTCTAATAACATCTCTCGCTCGGTTGATTGGAAATATGTTTGCTCTTTGCATTACCCAGCCAGTTACAGCCTGACAACGTGAGAATGGCCCATTTATCCAGACACAAGAAGAGAAAAGTCTTATTCATCTCCACCAATACGCCACCTCCTCTCCTCGAACCTGCCTCCTGGGGGACAGTGTGTCAAACATCTTCGGAAATTCTAGCTGTCAATATCCATCAGCTCTCCTTTCCTCATTTTGTCAGTAACAACCAGTAAACAGGACACCCCATTCACAAATCCATGACCAAATAGATGATCCAAGTATCCAGTCCTCCCTCGGTTCCAGCATTTTCCCGACTACTGACGTCAGGCGAGCCATCTGAAGTTTCCTGTTCTCTTTTGCTGCTAATGTAAATAATGAGGTGATATTGTGCCGCCTTCCAACCACATTCCAGAATCCACCGATCATTGGAAAATGATCACGGATGCACTCGATATCTCTCAAGTCACCGCTTTCAATGCGCTGGGATTTGAACAATCAGACCCTGGGAATTTATCAACTTTTAGCTCCATTAGTTTCTGCAGGATGACCTTCTCACTAATTCCCTTCGTCTCCACATTCTGCACAGCCACTTGAATCTCTGTTTCTGGGGCATTGCTTGCATGTTCCCCAGTGAAGACAGACACAGAGACATCATTCAATGTCTCTGCCTATCTCTCTAATCCCCATTATACATTCTCCTGACTGGGAGTGTAGTGGACCCTAATTCATTTTGGGCCAAACAGTTCCTTTTTCCGTAGCTACAGAAGCTTTTACAGTCCATTTTAATGTTTCTTCCACATTGCATTCATATTCTATCCCCCCTTTTTCACGACCGGTTTCTCGACCTGAGGAAAAGCAGGATTCCTTCACTCGCTGTTACCTGGCAACTGTTGCCTGTGTAGCCCTGAGCACAGGAGCACTTGTAGGTCCCATAGCCGTCCTGGCAGGTGCCTCCGTTCAGGCAGGGCTGAGAGTCGCACTCGTTGATTTCCTGTTGGCAGTAGTGACCTTTGAACCCGACCGGGCACTGGCAGGAGAAGTTGGCCACTTGATCGATGCACGTGCCCCCGTTCAGGCAGGAGCTGTGGCAGAAAGAAAGGACCCGCGATGAGATGGGCACGGGGCAGCAGACAGACATACACACACGCACACACAAACATGGGTTCGGGCACTGACACCACCAATTTTCGCCTACTCAACAGATTGGGAATCCAAGGAGTCTCTATAGACCACACTTGGAATATTTTGTTCAGTTCTGGTCACTCCATTACAGGAAGGATGTGGAAGCTTTAGAGACAGCGCACAGGAGGTTTACCAGGATGTTGCCTGGACTGGAGAAAAGTTGAGGGAGCTAGGGTTCTTCTGATTGGAATGAGGAAGGATGAGAGGTGACTTGATAGCGGTGTACAGGATGCTGAGAGGCCTAGATAGAGTGGATAGCCAGAGACTTTTTCCCATGGCAGAAATGGCTATCACAAGGGGGGAATAATTTTAAGGTGATTGGAGGAAGGTTTAGCGGAGATGCCAGAGGTAGGTTCTTTACACAGAGAATGGTGGGTATGTGGAATGTACTGCCAGCAGTGGGAGTAGAGTCAGAAACATTAGGAACATTTAAGCAACTCTTGGATAGGCACATGGAAGATAGTATAATTAATGATATGTAATTTTGTCTGCTCTTCGAGTAGGATAAATGGCTGGCACAACATCAAGGGCCGAAGGGCCTGTACTGTGCTGTACTGTTCCACGTTCTGTGAGTCAGGTACCAATGCCAGTCTGATGCCCTGCCCGATATTATTTGCACTGGAGAGCGAAACCAGCTGGAGGGAGGTGTGCCCCCAACCCCAGTTTCCCGATGGGCAGTGGAGTGTGCGATCATTCAGAATTCGATTACACTAGCCTGACAACTGATCTATGCTCACTGTACCCGATTAGTGAAGTCTGGGCGTTGACACAGAGCAAAGGCACGCAGAGATTCTGAATTGGAAGTTGCTGGAAAAGCTCAGCAGGTCTGGCAGCATCACTGGAGAGAAATCAGAGTCAATGCTTCAGGCCCAGCAACTCTTCCCTGACAACCGAGACACGTTTGGGTGCCGGGACTGGGGGTAGATATTTTGCAACAGCAGAATTATTTCAAATAAATTGAAATAGGTTTGTGGTACACTTGGAAAAAGCATTGCTTGGAAATAAATTGAACAGATAGAGTAGACAGCAAACTAGGAAATGCAGGAAAGGGAGAGGCGGGGGGGTGAAGACTCTGGGTAAAATTTGTCCCGAGTGCTTTCGATGCCAGCCATTCATTGGGCAATATTTTAGACACCATTGACACAGTTAGCGATGGACGCTGACTGTGCTCACACATTTACCTCTGCATCAGAAGTTTGTGGAAGCAGACAGGTATGAGGGAGTACCGCGCTGTTGGAGACACGGTTGGTGTGGGTAGAGCTTGAGAAAAAACTCCTGCCTGGCCCCTCCCCATTCCACACCAAACAATCCCCCGACGGCGGCCTTCCCAAAAAAACGTCATCACGGTATCCCTCAGCTCCCATCCCAAAATTTAAACATTGACACTCCATGGGATTCTACGATCACAGTGTTGTTTGAGCGAGAATGCTCTGAACTGAAGTTGCTTCGGCGACAGATCTGGGCGTACAGGGCAACGTTTGTAGATGACCGGAACCTCATAAATATTGGGAACGGTGAGGGTATCGATGGGCGTTGTGATGATGCCGTCACTTTAACATAAAGGTTATTTTGTCCTTGGTGGTTTTGTTTCTCGAAAAGAGATTGTAAAAGCAGGGGTGACAGAGTGTCTGGTTTAGCAATGGAAGGGAAAGCACCAGTTCAGCGTTTTTCTAGTTCCCTTTTCGCTGTAGCAGTCACAAGATGTGTGAGTCCATGGGATTCACAAACCCTCTGGGATCTTGTTCTGAAATCTCTCTCTGGATGTTGTTCCCTCCTGCCTGTAAGAATCTGTGACTGAATTTACCATTTTGTCAAGGGTTGTGTTTGTGGGCTGTTAACTGCATTGGAGCAGTTAATTAGTAATAGTTACTGTACCGGGTCAGTTAAGTCTACCAGTTATTCCAAGGTCCTGTGTTCGGGTTGCAACTGGAGTGTTTAAATGAATTCTATTTCGCTTAAAGCCGAGTGGTTTGACCAGCTGCAACCCACCTGGGACACCCACTTCACATCTGCCTTTGACACTGGAAAAGGTTAGAGTCCAGGTTACCTTCTTAAAGTGATTTCAGGGGAGAAGGGGTCTGGCCCGGCCCACAACAACATCGAAGGGCATGGAGAAGCTGCAAACACGGAATATTTTAGACACCATTGAAACAGTTAGCGTCGGATCATCTCAATGGACGCTGACTGTGCTCACATATTTACCTCTGCATATAAAGCAGACAAGGGAGGGGAAAATGAGAGGAGAGACCAGGGCCTAATTTTATGAAGGAACAGAAAGGTGTGGGGCGTTGCGGTGAATAGATGGTGGAATGTGGGGGGTGGGGGGGGGGGGGCAGCGTGACAAAATAGTAGGAAAGGCACACCAGACTTCACAAACAGAGTCACGGAATATAAAAGCAGGGGAATTCCAGAACAGCCAAGAATGAGATAGGACTTGGCCTCATTCGGTAGGTATACTCTGCGGGCACTTTGGGAATGACATGGAGGCTTCAGACAGACCGTGTTAGAGCACAAAGAGGGCGAGAGACCAGGGTCTGCAGGTACGTGGATGGGCTGAAGGGGCTGGAGCTGGTTTACTGAGGGAAGGTTGAGAGGGGACTGGAAGGAGGTGGGCATCGTCATGACAGCGCTAGCCAGAGCGGGCAGAGCATAGCCGTTCCCACTGGTCCAAGGAATTGTGGGTGGGAACCTCATCAAGGCCCCAGTGCAAGGAGGGGGTCATGAGGTCTACCACGCGGGTCGGATCGCGTCTGCCACAGGAGAACGGAAAAAAAAAACAGTGGAAGAGGGAAAGATGGATGCGGGAGGGAACAGAGGGAATTCCTCGACCGTTGCCACACACGCACAGGGAATTCTGAGGAGCTCGGCGCGTCTTTGGAACGACTCAGTGGCAACACCGCAGGCCCGAGCAGTCTCAACTTGTCAACCACTCGGCATCCCCAAACACATGTTTTGTTGCGACTGTTTGAAATTTTTTGGCATTCTTGCAGTCGTCCTGATGAGGCCGGAATCGAACGCTTGGCACGGGTGGCAACGTTCGGGATCCGGAGAGAATACTGACTCGGTTGGCCGTAAGCTGGCTCCGGAAGCCGCGGGGCGGAATGAGGGCTAGCCCATTCGACACCCCCTCTTCCCCCTCTTCCCCCCCCCCCCACCCCCCCACAACCCACCACCCGAGACTGGTCCCAACGCCCCGCCGTTCCCCTACCTCGGGGCACAGTCCGGGATGTCGTTCTCACAGTGGACGCCATCGTACCCCAGGGGGCAGCTGCAGGTGTAACCGTCGACGCAGTCGTCGCATGTCCCCCCGTTCCGGCACGGGTCGCTGCCGCACTCGTCGACGTCGTCCTGGCAACGGTTGCCGGCGAAACCCGCAGGGCAGGAGCAGGTGAAGGAGTCCAGCCCGTCCTCGCAGGAGCCGCCATTTTGGCACGGGTCTGGAGAGAAGTGGGGGGAGGGGGAGGGTGAGGGAGGTTACGCCTGAATGACCCCACTTCAACCTCCACCTCCCCCCCCCCTCACCCCTTCCCTCCGACTGCCCCCAAAGCCGCTATCCTGGCTCAACGCGGTTCCTGTAGGCTCCGACGTCTGGGAAATTAAAAAATCTGTTTCTTAGGGTTTCAGAAAAGATTTACAAGGATGTTGCCAGGGTTGGAGGATCTGAGCTACAGGGAGAGGCTGAACAGGCTGGGGCTGTTTTCCCTGGAGTGTCGGAGGCTGAGGGGTGACCTTATAGAGGTTTACAAAATTATGAGGGAGGCATCTGGATGGGTATATGAACAGGAAGGGTTTGGAGGGATGTGGGCCGGGTACTGGCAGGTGGGACTAGATTGGGTTGGGATATCTGGTCCGCATGGACGGGTTGGACCGAAGGGTCTGTTTCCGTACAACTCTATGACTGTATGGGTCAGGGCGTAAATTGTAACCGTGCCAAACCGAGGTTGATGTCACCTCAGACAACACGAGGGCAGGTCATGGTGGAGTCGGTGATGCAGGAGTGAAATGTCTGAGATGAGGAGAAACGGGAGGGGAGAGGAAGGGGAGCCTGGGGATGGGGGGGGGGGGGGAAGAGGTGAACCTTTGACACCCATCTCCAGGACACGTCATATGGGTCTTGAGGATGTGAACGGAGATCTCGGAAAAGGTTTGCTCGCACAACTTGAAGATACGCTTGTGGTCATTGAACCCCAGCACAACGGCCAAAGACTAATGTCATTCGTTTCCTGTATCTCACCAGAAAGCTGACCGAGGGAGGAGGTGTGGCACGGTGGCTCAGTGGTTAGCACTGCTGCCTCACTGCGCCAGGGACCCGGGTTCAATCCCAGCCTCAGGCGACTGTCTGCGTGGGTTTCCTCCCACAGTCCAAAGAAGTGCAGGTCAGGGTGGACTGGCCTTGCTAAATTAACCACAGTGTTACGTGCGTTAGTCAGAGGGATGTGGGTCTGGGTGGGTTACTCTTCGGAGAGTCAGTGTGGACTGGTTGGGCCGAAGGGCCTGTTTGCTCATAGTAGGGATTCCGTGAATCTGAAACCGGACGGGGGAATATCCTGACCAGCGTGCCCCTTACTGGGTAAGCAGTCATCTTTGTCCACATCGCAGAGCTGGCCACTGTAGCCTGGTTGGCATTTGCAAAAGTACCCGCCGTGGGAGTTCTGGCACTGCCCTCGATTATGGCATGGGTCAGAGACACATTCATCGACGTCCTCCTCACAAAGCCGCCCTGCAGAGGAGATTGAGAGAGCACCTTTTAGAGTTTCCCATTTCACTGTCCCTTCGCTCGGCTGTCTCTCCCAGGGGAATGGTATCAGGAAACATTCCCTTCTCCCACGGGGAATGGTATCGGGAAACACTCCCTTCTCCCAGGGGGAATGGTATCAGGAAACACTCCCTTCTCCCAGGGGAATGGTATCAGGAAACACTCCCTTCTCCCGGGGGGAATGGTATCGGGAAACACTCCCTTCTCCTGGGGGAATGGTATCAGGAAACACTCCTTTCTCCCGGGGAATGGTATCAGGAAACACTCCCTTCTCCCGGGGGAATGGTATCAGGAAACACTCCCTTCTCCCGGGGAATGGTATCAGGAAACACTCCCTTCTCCGGGGGAATGGTATGAGGAAACACTCCCTTCTCCC
>NW_025213276.1:18781-23753 GCF_004010195.1 Chiloscyllium plagiosum
CCTTCTCCCGGGGGAATGGTGTCGGGAAACACTCCCTTCTCCCGGGGGAATGGTATCAGGAAACACTCCCTTCTCCCAGGGAATGGTATCAGGAAACACTCCCTTCTCCCGGGGAATGGTATCGGGAAACACTCCCTTCTCCCGGGGGAATGGTATCAGGAACACTCCCTTCTCCTGGGGGAATGGTATCAGGAAACACTCCCTTCTCCAGGGGAATGGTATCAGGAAACACTCCTTTCTCCCAGGGGGAATGGTATCAGGAAACACTCCCTTCTCCTGGGGGAATGGTATCAGGAAACACTCCCTTCCCCGGGGGAATGGTATCAGGAAACACTCCTTTCTCCCAGGGGGAATGGTATCAGGAAACACTCCCTTCTCCCAGGGAATGGTATCGGGAACACTCCCTTCTCCAGGGAAATGATATCGGGAAACACTCCCTTCTCCCGGGGGAATGGTATCAGGAAACACTCCCTTCTCCCGGGGGAATGGTATCAGGAAACACTCTCTTCTCCAGGTGGAATGGTATCGGGAAACACTCCCTTCTCCCGGGGGAATGGTGTCGGGAAACACTCCCTTCTCCCGGGGAATGGTATCAGGAAACACTCCCTTCTCCCGGGGGAATGGTATCAGGAAACACTCCCTTCTCCAGGGGAATGGTATCGGGAAACACTCCCTTCTCCCGGGGGAATGGTATCAGGAAACACTCCCTTCTCCCGGGGGAATGGTATCGGGATACACTCCCTTCACCCAGGGGAATGGTATCGGGAAACACTCCCTTCTCCCGGGGGAATGGTATCAGGAAACACTCCCTTCTCCCGGAGGAATGGTATCGGGAAACACTCCCTTCTCCCGGGGGAATGGTATCAGGAAACACTCCCTTCTCCCGGGGAATGGTATCAGGAAACACTCCCTTCTCCCGGGGAAATGGTATCGGGAAACACTCCCTTCTCCCGGGGAATGGTATCGGGAAACACTCCCTTCTCCCAGGGAATGGTATCAGGAAACACTCCCTTCTCCCGGGGGAATGGTATCAGGAAACACTCCCTTCTCCCGGGGGAATGTTATCAGGAAACACTCCCTTCTCCCGGGGGAATGGTATCAGGAAACACTCCCTTCTCCCGGGGAAAGGTATCAGGAAACACTCCCTTCTCCCGGGGGAATGGTATCGGGAAACACTCCCTTCTCCCGGGGGAATGGTATCAGGAAACACTCCCTTATCCAGGTGAATGGTATCAGGAAACACTCCCTTCTCCCGGGGAATGGTATCGGGAAACACTACCTTCTCCCAGGGGGAATGTTATCAGGAAACACTCCCTTCTCCCAGGGGAATGGTATCAGGAAACACTCCCTTCTCCCGGTGGAATGGTATCGGGAAACACTACCTTCTCCCAGGGGGAATGTTATCAGGAAACACTCCCTTCTCCCGGGGGAATGGTATCGGGAAACACTGCCTTCTCCCGGGGGAATGGTGTCGGGAAACACTCCCTTCTCCCAGGGAATGGTATCGGGAAACACCCCTTCTCCAGGGGAATGGTTTCGGGAAACACTCCCTTCTCCCGGGGGAATGGTATCAGGAAACACTCCCTTCTCCCAGGGGAATGGTATCAGGAAACACTCCCTTCTCCAGGGGAATGGTATCGGGAAACACTGCCTTCTCCCGGGGGAATGGTGTCGGGAAACACCCCTTCTCCAGGGGAATGGTATCGGGAAACACCCCTTCTCCCGGGGAATGGTTTCGGGAAACACTCCCTTCTCCCGGGGGAATGGTATCAGGAAACACTCCCTTCTGCCGGGGGAATGGTGTCGGGAAACACTCCCTTCTCCCGGGGGAATGGTATCAGGAAACACTCCCTTCTCCCGGGGGAATGCTATCGGGAAACATTCTGTTCTTCAAGGATTGGAAACCGAGAAATCAGGAGGCGATCTCCCTGTTTGCTCCAACAACCCACGCCCTGTCCATCTCTCAGTGATTTTCAAACTGCCCTCGGCCTGGTTTTCAGTTTAAGCAAGGCCTTGCAGCATGCAGACAACACCTGGAGGGTGATGTCTGTACAACCTCCTCACAAACAGAGCTTCGGAACATCTCAGCTCATGGTCGCTCTGCTTGTGGCCTCCATTCTACTTTCCTCACCCCAAGCCCATAAACCTCCAAGTCCCTCATCAATCAGGGGTAGGCCATTCAGCCCAGGCTTGCCATGCTGGATCACCCACCTCGACGTCATCTTTCCCCGTCCTCTCTCTCTCCATGTGCCTTGTTAAGATTGACCACCAGAACAGGCTCCATCTCTGTCCTGATCGCCCTCAAAGATTGATTGAACTTGCACAGCCCTCCGGTAGCGGGGGGGGCGGTGGAGAATTTCCATTAACTCACCACCTTCTGAGCGAAGAGGTTCCTTCCTAACCTCTGTCTGAAACGGCCTGCCCCATGTTTCTGCGGCTGTGGTCCTTGGTTCGGGATTAATCAGCCAGGAGGAACATCCAACCTGCTGGCGACCCATCACCACCAGCCAGGAGAAATGTCAACGAATTAATCCAGTAATGCTCCACTATTCTTTCTCTGTGGTAACCACATTCTTCCTTTGATAAGGAGACCAAAACTGTGCACAATATTCCAGGTGAGGTCTCTATATGAGACCAGTAGTGCATCTTTACTCAAATCCCCTTACGATGAAGGTCAATGTATCATTTGCGTTCCCGCTCCTGTGCACTCATCTTTTGCAAGATATTCATGGAATCCCTACAGCGTGGAAACAGGCCCTTCGGCCCATCGAGTCCACACCGACCCTCCAAAGAGTAACCCTGCCCAGACCCATTCCCCTTACCCTATTACTCTACATTTACCCCTGACTAATGCACCTCACCTACACATCCCTGAACAATATTCTGAAACTGTGTTGCAAGCTTCCAGTCTCACCCGCACAGAGCAACAACGGTTCTGGGCCCGGCCAAAACCCCCCACCCCCTCAAAATAATCGAAGGAGGGAGCCCAGAGCCTCATCTTATCCGATGTTAATGGCGGATGTGAAGTGGACACCCCAGCTGTGGTGCAGCTGCTCAGACCACTTGACAGTGAAACAGAATTTATTTAAATACTAGAGTGTCACAGAGGTGCACAGCATGGAAACACACCATTTGGTCCGAGCCGGTCATGCTGGTCTGATTTCCCAACCCAATCTAGTCCCATTTGCAAACCTCTCTGCTGTTGGTCCAACTGGGGACAATGGACTGCAGCCGACCACACAGAGAGTCTCTGAAAGGGTTTAAAGCCCAAACATTTTAATGGTCATGAAGTTAGGGTGACTTCTATTTGCTAACGGGGAAGGATTTAAAGACTTCACATATCAGGTAACACGATGCAACATGTCCCAAGGACCTCAGAAAGCACCTCTGAAATACAGTCCCTATTCCAACGACACTCAGTTTGTTGCCCTCTCTGAGCTCGGGTTACAGGAGCAGGCTGCAAACGCTCTACAGCAGCACACTCCCACAACCCAAAGACAGACAGGGCAACAAACTGAGTGTTCTGAATTCCATTTCCAACCTCGTGCTGTCTCTGTCCTGGGGGTGTATGATGGGGGACAGTGTAGAGGGAGCTTTACTCTGTATCTAACCCTGTGCTGTCCCTGTCCTGGGAGTGTTTGATTGGGGAAAGTGTAGAGTGAGCTCTACTCTGTGTCTAACCCCGTGCTGTCCCTGTCCTGGGATTGTTTGATGGGGGACAGTGTAGAGGGAGCTTTACTCTGTATCTAACCCCGTGCTGTCCCTGTCCTGGGAGTGTTTGATGGGGGGATAGTGTAGAGAGAGCTGTACTCTGTCTCTAACCCCGTGCTGTCCCTGTCCTGGGAGTGTTTGATGGTGACAGTGTAGAGGGAGCTTTACTCTGTGTCTAACCCCGTGCTGTCCCTGTCCTGGGAGTGTTTGTTGGGGGGAGCTTTACTCTGTATCGAGCCCATGTTCAGACCTGAGTATTAGGATTTCTGGGACAGATTGCTCCTAGCTTTCTGAACGCTGTTCATATGAGTTTGGGATTTGCTCTGTAATCGCTGCCAGTGAAATGACCTGCTCACAAAATGGACCGTCTGTCCTTCAAGAGAGTCTGAAAGGATTATCAGGTGAGCGATGTGCATGGATCTATCTGTCTTGGTGTGGGACAATGGGCCCAGTCTGGAGGGTGGAGGTGATGGAACTGAGAATGGAGTGCAGTGAATTTGAATGTTCCTCACCTCTCCACCCGACCTGACAGACACAAGAGAACGATAGGTAGTCTGCAGACTCGATACAGCTGCTGCCATTTCTGCAAGGGTCCTGAGCACAGGGAGCGAGGAACGTTTCACAGTGTAGACCTGCAAAACCAAACATTCAGAAAAGTGACTCAGGACGAACAGCCTGTGATTAACTGCAGGATCGTCTGATCACTGCGGACCCTGTACACATAGCCAATGACTGACTGTAGAACATAGAACATAGAAGAATACAGCGCAGTACAGGCCCTTCGGCCCTCGATGTTGCGCCGATCAAAGCCCACCTAACCTACACTAGCCCACTATCCTCCATATGCCTATCCAATGCCCGCTTAAATGCCCATAAAGAGGGAGAGTCCACCACTGCTACTGCCAGGGCATTCCATGAACTCACGACTCGCTGAGAAAAGAACTTACCCCTAACATCTGTCCTATACCTACCACCCCTTAATTTAAAGCTATGACCCCTTGTAATAGCTGACTCCATACGAGGAAAAAGATTCTCACTGTCGACCCTATCTAAACCCCTAATCATCTTATACACCTCTATCAAGTCACCCCTAAACCTTCCTTTCTCCAATGAAAACAACCCCAAGTGCCTCAGCCTTTCCTCATACAATCTTCCTACCATACCAGGCAACATCCTGGTAAACATCCTCTGCACCCGTTCCAGTGCCTCCACATCCTTCCAATAGTATGGCGACCAAAACTGCACACAATACTCCAGATCC
>NW_025213276.1:25187-31884 GCF_004010195.1 Chiloscyllium plagiosum
CATCCTGTGACTGACTGCAGGATCGACTGATCACAGCTGACCCTGTACACACAGCCAGAGATTGACTGTAGGATAGACTGATCACAGTGGACCCTGTACAAAAGGCCAGTGACTGACTGTAGGAACGACTGATCACAGTGAGTCCTGTACAAAAGGCCAGTGACTGACTGTAGGATCGACTGAGCACAGCTGACCCTGTGCACACAGTCAGTGACTGACTGTAGGATCACCTGATCACAGTGGACCCTGTACAAAATGCCAGTGACTGACTGTAGGATCGACTGATCACAGTGGACCCTGTACAAACAGCCAGTGACTGACTGTAGGATACCTGATCACAGCTAGCCCTGTACACACAAACAGTGACTGACTGTAGGATAGACTGATCACAGTGGACCCTGTACAAAAGGCCAGTGACTGACTGTAGGCTCAACTGATCACAGCTGACCCTGTACATACAGCCAGTGACTGACTGTAGGATCACCTGATCACAGTGGACCCTGTACAAAATGCCAGTGACTGACTGTAGGATCGACTGATCACAGCTGACCCTGTACACACATCCTGTGACTGACTGCAGGATCGACTGATCACAGCTGACCCTGTACACACAGCCAGAGATTGACTGTAGGATAGACTGATCACAGTGGACCCTGTACAAAAGGCCAGTGACTGATTGTAGGATCGACTGATCACAGTGAGTCCTGTACAAAATGCCAGTGACTGACTGTAGGATCGACTGAGCACAGCTGACCCTGTACACACATCCTGTGACTGACTGCAGGATCGACTGATCACAGCTGACCCTGTACACACAGCCAGAGATTGACTGTAGGATAGACTGATCACAGTGGACCCTGTACAAAAGGCCAGTGACTGACTATAGGATCGACTGATCACAGTGGACCCTGAAAACACAGCCAGTGACTGACTGTAGGATACCTGATCACAGCTAGCCCTGTAGCCACAGACAGTGACTGACTGTAGGATCGACTGATCACAGTGGACCCTGTACACACAGACAGTGACTGACTGTAGGATCGACTGATCACAGCTGACCCTGTACACTCAGTCAGTGACTGACTGTAGGATCGACTATCACAGTGGACCCTATACAAACAGCCAGTGACTGACTGTAGGATACCTGATCACAGCTAGCCCTGTACACACAGACAGTGACTGACTGTAGGATCGACTGATCACAGTGGACCCTGTACAAACAGCCAGTGACTGACTGTAGGATCACCTGATCACAGCTAGCCCTGTACGCACAGTCAGTGACTGACTGTAGGATAGACTGATCACAGTGGACCCTGTCCAAACAGCCAGTGACTGACTGTAGGATCGACTGATCACAGCTGACCCTGTACACACAGCCCATGATTGACTGTAGGATCACCTGATCACAGTGGACCCTGTACAAAAGGCAAGTGACTGACTGTAGGATCGACTGACCACAGCTGACCCTGTACACACAGTCAGTGACTGACTGTAGGATCATCTGATCACAGTGGATCATGTGCACACAGCCAGTGACTGACTGTAGGATCGACTGATCACAGTGGACCTTGGACACACAGCCAGCGACTGACTGTAGGATTGCCTGATCACAGTGGACCCTGGACACACAGTCAGTGAGTGACTGTAGGATCAACTGATCACAGTGGACCCTGTACATACATCCAGTGACTGACTGCAGGATCACCTGATCACAGCTGGCCCTGTACACACAGCCAGTGACTGACTGTAGGATCGACTGATCACAGCTGACACTGTACACACAGCCAGTTGCTGACTGCAGGATCACCTGATCACTACGGACTCTCTACACACAGACAGTGACTGACTGTAGGATTGACTGATCACAGTGGACCCTGTACACACAGCCAGTGACTGACTGCAGGATCGATTGATCACAGTGGAACCATACACCCAGCCAGTGTGTGACTGTAGGATTGAGTGATCACAGTGGACCCTGAACACACAGCCAGTGACTGACAGTAGGATCATCTGATCACAGTGCACTTTGTACACAGCCAGTGACTGACTGTACAGGGTCCCTGTGTGTACAGGGCTGGCTGTGATCAGGTGATCCTACAGTCAGTCACTGGCTGTGTGTACAGGGCTAGTTGTGATCAGGTAATCCTACAGTCAGTCACAGGCTATCTGTTCAGGGTCCACAGTGATCAGTCGATCCTACAGTCAGTCACTGACTGTGTGTATAGGGTCCACTGTAATCAGTCGATCTGACAGTCAGCCACTGGCTGTGTGTACAGGGTCCACTGTGATCAGATGATCCTACAGTCAGTCACTGGCTGTTTGTACAGGGTCCAATGTGATCAGTCGATCCTACAGTCAGTCACTGACTGCGTGTATAGGGTCAGCTGTGATCAGTCGATCCTAGAGTCAGTCACTGGCATTTTGTACAGGGTCCACTGTGATCAGGCGATCCTACAGTCAGTCACTGGCTGTATGTACAGGGTCAGCTGTGATCAGTCGATCCTACAGTCAGTCACTGGCTGTGTGTACAGGGTCCAATGTGATCAGTCGATCCTACAGTCAGTCACTGACTGTGTGTACAGGGTCAGCTGTGATCAGTCGATCCTACAGTCAGTCACTCGCTGTTTGTACAGGGCTAGCTGTGATCAGTCGATCCTACAGTCAGTCACTGGCTGTATTTACAGGGTCCACTGTGATCAGGCGATCCTACAGTCAGTCACTGGCTGTATGTACAGGGTCAGCTGTGATCAGTCGATCCTACAGTCAGTCACTGTCTGTGTGTACAGGGATAGCTGTGATCAGATGATCCTACAGTCAGTCACTGGCTGTTTGTACAGGGTCCAATGTGATCAGTCGATCCTACAGTCAGTCACTGACTATGTGTACAGGGTCAGCTGTGATCAGTCGATCCTAGGGTCAGTCACTGGCATTTTGTACAGGGTCCACTGTGATCAGCGACTGACTGTAGGATCGCCTGACCACAGTGAATCCTGTACACACAGCCAGTGACTGACTGTAGGATCGCCTGATCACAGTTGACCCTGTACAAACAGACAGTGAGTGACTGTAGGATCGCCTGATCACAGTGGACCCTGTACACACAGGGAGTGAGTGACTGTAGGATTGCCTGATCACAGTGGACCCTGTACACACAGGCAGTGAGTGACTGTAGGATCGCCTGATCACAGTGGACCCTGTACACACAAGCAGTGAGTGACTGTAGGATCGCCTGATCACAGTGGACCCTGGACACACAGGCAGTGAGTGACTGTAGGATCGCCTGATCACAGTGGACCCTGTACACACAGGCAGTGAGTGACTGTAGGATCGCCTGATCACAGTGGACCATGTATACACAGGCAGTGAGTGACTATAGGATCACCTGATCACAGTGGACCCTGTACATACAGGCAGTGAGTGACTGTAGGATCGCCTGATCAAAGTGGACCCTGTACACACAGGCAGTGAATGACTGTAGGATCGCCTGGTCATAGTGGACTCTGTACACACAGCCAGTGAGTGACTGTAGGATCGCCTGATCACAGTGGACCCTGTACACACAGGCAGTGAGCGACTGTAGGATTGCCTGATCACAGTGGACCCTGTACACACAGGCAGTGAGCGACTGTAGGATCAGTGGACCCTGTACACACAAGCAGTGAGTGACTGTAGGATCGCCTGATCACAGTGGACCCTGTACACACAAGCAGTGAGTGACTGTAGGATCGCCTGATCACAGTGGACCCTGTACACACAGGCAGTGAGTGACTGTAGGATCACCTGATCACAGTGGACCCTGTACATACAGGCAGTGAGTGACTGTAGGATCGCCTGATCAAAGTGGACACTGTACACACAGGCAGTGAATGACTGTAGGATCGCCTGGTCATAGTGGACCCTGTACACACAGGCAGTGAGTGACTGTAGGATCGCCTGATCACAGTGGACCCTGTACACACAGGCAGTGAGCGACTGTAGGATCGCCTGATCATAGTGGACCCTGTACACACAGGCAGTGAGTGACTGTAGGATCGACTGATCACAGTGGACCCTGTACACACAGGCAGTGAGTGACTGTAGGTTCGCCTGATCACTGTGGACCCTGCACACACAGGCAGTGAGTGACTGTAGGATCGCCTGATCACAGTGGACCCTGTACAAACATCCAGAAACCGACTTTAGGATCGACTGATTACAATGGACCCTGTACACACAGCCAGTGACTGACTGTATGATCGACTGATCACAGTGGACCCTTAAACACAGCCAGTGACTGACAGTAGGATCAACTGATCACAGTGGGCCCTGTACACACAGCCAGTGACTGACTGTCGGATTGCCTGATCACAGTGGACCCTTACACACAGCCAGTGAGTGACTGTAGGATCAACTGATCACAGTGGACCCTTTACAAACAACCAGTGAGTGACTGTAGGATCGACTGATCACAGTGGACCCTGTACACACAACCAGTGAGTGACTGTAGGATAAACTGATCACAGTGGACTCTGTACACATAGCTAATGTGTGACTGTAGGATCGCCTAATCACAGTGAGCTCTGTACAAACAGCCAGTGACTGACTGTAGGATCGACTGATCACAGTGGGCCCTGTACAAACAGCCAGTGACTGACTGTAGGATCATCTGATCACAGTGGACCTTGTACACACAGCCAGTGGCTGACTGTCAGATCGACTGATCACAGTTGACCCTGTACACACAACCAGTGAGTGACTGTAGGATCGACTGATCACAGTGGACCCTGTCCAAACAGCCAGTGAGTGACTGTCGGATCGACTGATCACAGTGGACCCTGAAAACACAGCCAGTGACTGACTGTAGGATTGACTGATCACAATGGACCCTGTACACACAGACAGTGACAGACTGTAGGATCGAATGTTCACATTGAATCCTGTACAGACAGCCACTGACTGACTGTAAGATCGACTGATCACAGCTGACCCCATCACACAGTCAGTGACTGTCTGTAGGTCGCCTGATCACAGTGGACCCTGTACAAAATGCCAGTGACTGACTGTAGGATTGACTGATCACAGTGGACCCTTAAACACAGCCAGTGACTGACAGTAGGATCAACCGATCACAGTGGGCCCTGTACACACAGCCAGTGACTGACTGTCGAATTGCCTGATCACAGTGGACCCTTACACACAGCCAGTGAGTGACTGTAGGATCGACTGATCACAGTGGACCCTTTACAAACAACCAGTGAGTGACTGTAGGATCGACTGATCACAGTGGACCCTGTACACACAACCAGTGAGTGACTGTAGGATAGACTGATCACAGTCGACGCTGTACAAACAGCCAGTGACTGACTGTAGGATTGACTGATCACAGTGGACCCTGCACAAACAGCCAGTGACTGACTGCAGGATCACCTGATCACAGCTAGCCCTGTACACACAGTGAGTGACTGACTGTAGGATCGACTGATCACAGTTGACCCTGTACACACAGCCAGTGACTAACTATAGGATCGACTGATCACAGTGGACCCTGTACAAACAGCCAGTGACTGACTGCAGGATCACCTGATCACAGCCAGCCCAGTTCACGCAGACAGTGACTGACTGTAGGATCGACTGATCATAGTGGACCCTGAACAAACAGCCAGTAACTGACTGTAGGATCGACTGATCACAGCTGACCCTGTACACACAGCCAGTGACTGACTGTAGGATCGCCTGATCACAGTGGACCCTGTACAAAATGCCAGTGACTGACTGTAGAATCAACTGATCATAGCTGACCATGTACACACAGTCAGTGACTGACTGTAGGATCGACTGATCACAGCGGATCCTGTACACACAGCCAGTGACTAACTATAGGATTGACTGATCACAGTCGACCCTGTACAGACAGGCAGTGAGTGACTGTAGGATCGACTGATCACAGTGGACCCTGTACACACAGGCAGTGACTGACTGTAGGATCGATTGATCACGTGGACCCTGTACAAACAGCCAGTGACTGACTGTAGGATACCTGATCACAGCTAGCCCTGTACACACAAACAGTGACTGACTGTAGGATCGACTGATCACAGTGGACCCTGTACACACAGCCAGGGAGTGACTATAGGATAGTCTGATCACAGTGGACCCTGTACACACAGGCAGTGAGTGACTATAGGATTGTCTGATCACAGTGGATCCTGTACACACAGGCGGCGACTGACTGTAGGATCGCCTGATCACAGTAGACCCTGTACAAACAGCCAGTGACTGACTGTAGGATCACCTGATCACAGTGGACCCTGTACAAACAGCCAGTGAGTGACTGTAGGATCGACTGATCACAGTGGATCCTGTACACACAGCCAGTGACTGACTGTAGGATCGCCTGATCACAGTGGACCCTGTACACACAGCCAGTGAGTGACTATAGGATTGCCTGATCACAGTGGACCCTGTACACACAGGCAGCGACTGACTGTAGGATAGCCTGATCACA
This sequence comes from Chiloscyllium plagiosum, assembly GCF_004010195.1. Taxonomy (NCBI): domain Eukaryota; kingdom Metazoa; phylum Chordata; class Chondrichthyes; order Orectolobiformes; family Hemiscylliidae; genus Chiloscyllium; species Chiloscyllium plagiosum. The sequence goes on from NW_025213276.1 coordinate 31,672, forward strand.
GTGGACCCCGTACACACAGCCAGTGACTGACTGTTGGATCGCCTGATCACAGTTGACCCTGTACAAACAGTTAATGACTGACTGTAGGATCGCCTGATCACAGTGGACCCCGTACACACAGGCAGTGACTGACTGTAGGATCGCCTGATCACAGTGGACTCTGTACAAACAGTTAATGACTGACTGTAGGATCGCCTGATCACAGTGGACCCT
>NW_025213277.1:0-2312 GCF_004010195.1 Chiloscyllium plagiosum
TTCACCACCGTCCACATATCAACACCAGCCTCATCCCCACTGCTGTCCGCACACCGCCCACTGCCTGATCCTCACCACCGTCTGCACACCGCCCTCAGCCTGACCCTCACCACAGTCCACACACTGCCCCCAGCCTGAAACCCACTGCCATCCACACACTGCCCCAAGCCTGACCCTCACCGCTGTCCAAGCCTGCCCCAAGCCTGACCCTCACCGCTGTCCACACACCGCCCCCAGCCTTATCCTCACTGCTGTCCACATACTGCCCACAACCTGACTCTCACCGCTGTCCACACACCGAACCCAACCTGACCCACAAGCCCACAGTCTGACTCTCACCGCCGTCCACACACCAAACCCAACCTGACCCACAATGCTGCCCACACACTGCCCCCAGCACGACACTCACTGCCAACCACACACCGCCCCAAGCCTGAACCTCTCCGCCATCCAACACCACCACCAGCCTGATCATCACTGCCGGCCACACACCACCTCCTGCCTGAACCTCACTGCTGTCCACACAACACCCCCAGCCGGAACCCCACTACCATCCACACCAACACCGCCACCAGCCTGATCATCACTGCTGTCCACACAACACCCCCAGCCGGAACCCCACTACCATCCACACAACGCACTCAGCCTGACCCACACACCGCCAACAGCCAAACCCTCACTGCCGTCCAACACCGCCCCAGCCCGACTCTCACCACTGTCCACACACTGCCCCCAGCCTGACAATCACGGCCGTCCAACACCACCCCCAGCCTGATCATCACTGCCGGCCACTCACCGCCTCCTGCCTGAACCCCACTGCCATCCACACACCGCCAACAGCCAAACCCTCACTGCCGTCCAACACCACCGCAGCCCGACTCTCACCACTGTCCACACACTGCCCCCAGCCTGACAATCAAGGCCGTCCAACACCACCCCCAGCCTGAACCCCACTGCCGTCCACACACTATCCCCACCCAAACCCTCACCAGCGGCCACACACCCAAAACAACCTGACCCACAATGCTGCCCACACACCACTGTCAGCACGACCCTCACCGCCAACCACACACTGCCCCCAACCTGAACCGCACTGCCGGCCACACACCGCCCCCAGGCTGACTCCCACTGCTGTCCACACAATGCCCCAATCCGGAACCCCACCACCATCCACACAACGCACTCAGCCTGACCCTCACAACCGCCCACACACTGCACCCAGCCTGACCTCCACCACTGCCCATGCACCGCCCCCAGACTGTAACTCACCATCGCCTACTCACTGCCCCCAGCCCGACTCTCACCGCCTTCCACACACTGCCCCCAGCCTGACACTCACGGCCGTCCAACACCGTCCCCAGCCTGACGCTCACACCGTCCATACATTGCCCCAGCCGGACCCTCACCAGCGGCCAGCACCACCCCCAGTCTGATCCTCACTGCCAACGAAACACCACACCCAGCCTGACCCTCACTGCCGGCCACATACCACCTCAGACTGACTCCCTCCACCGTCCACACACTGCCCCCAGCCTGAACCCCACTGCCATCCACATACCAGCACCAGGCAAACCCTCACTGCCATCGAACACCGCCCCCAGCCAGACCCTCAAAACCAGCCACTCACTGCCCCCAGACAGACCCCCAACGCGTCCACACACTGCCCCCAGCTGGAGCTCCACCGCAGTCCACACACTGTCCTCAGCCTGACCCTCACTACCGTCCACACACCGCCCCCAGCCTGACCCTCACCACCGTCCACACACTGCCCCCAGACTGTAACTCACAACCATCCACTCACCACCCCCAACCTGACCCTCACTGCAATCCACATGCCGCCCACAGACTCTCACTCACTGCCATCGATGCACCGTCCCCAGCCTGATCCTCCCCGCCATCTACACACCACCTCCAAGCTGAACGTCCTCACCATCCAGCACCGCTCCCAGCCTGAAACGCAGCGCTGTGCACTCTCCACGCCCAGCCAGACCCTCTCCGCCATTCACGGAATGCCACAAGCTTGACCCTCACTGCCATCCACACACTTCCCCCAACATGACCCTCACCGCCATTCACACACCGTCCCCAGACTGACTGCCACTGCCACCTACACACTGCCCCCAGCCTGAACCCCACCTCTGTCCATACTCTAACCCTGCCAGACCCTCACTGCCATCCCACACTGCCCCCAACCTGACCCTCACCGCTCTCCAACCCTGCCTCAAGCCTGACACTCACAGCCGTCCACACACCACCCCCAGCCTGACCTTCACCACCGTCCACATACCACCCCCAGCCTTATCCCCACAGCT
>NW_025213277.1:9156-11933 GCF_004010195.1 Chiloscyllium plagiosum
TCTTGCCCCCTGCTCTCTCCTGCTCTTTCACTCTCTCTCCCTGTTCTTTTACTCTCGATCCCCCTCCCTCGGTGTCTTTCTCTCTCCACCCCCTCCGTTTCTCTCTGACTGAATCTCTCTCCCTCCTGTCCCTCCCTTCCTCTNTCTCTCTCTTGCCCCCTGCTCTCTCCTGCTCTTTCACTCTCTCTCCCTGTTCTTTTACTCTCGATCCCCCTCCCTCGGTGTCTTTCTCTCTCCACCCCCTCCGTTTCTCTCTGACTGAATCTCTCTCCCTCCTGTCCCTCCCTTCCTCTCCCTCTGACACACTCTGTCTCCCTGGTCCTTCCCTCTCTCTCTGACCCAGAGACTGGGGGTTGGTGGTGAGGCTGCGTGTCGGGGGTGGGGGTGAGATGATAGAGAGTTGTGGAAAGTGGGAGGAGGGGAAATAGGGGTAGAGAAGGAATTGCGGGAGGGAGACAGAGAACGCAGGAGAGAGCGGGGGAGGGGGAGGGAGAAAGAATAGTGGAGGCAGGTGGAGAAACCGGGGTTGGTGTGTGTCTGAGAGGGGACGAGAGAGTGTGAAAGGAAAAGGAGGTGAGAAAGAGACAGGGAGAGAAGTGATGAGAAAGAGTAGGGGAGAGGAGATTGGGCGGCCAGGCTGCAGTGGGGGTGACAGAGGGAGTTAAACCCAGCTCCTGAGCTCAGGGCGCAGTGCTATCCCCTTCCCTGAGGACCAGGAGTTGGGGCTGAGCCTGCCTCTCTCCAGCTCAGCTTGTCCAGCACAAAGACACACAACAATATCGGTCACTCTGCTGCTCAGCACGCTTTAATAAACATTTTTATTGTTTACAAATGGAAATGTTGGATACAGTCAGTGGGATGGTGCATTTTCTCACTGGCCCCTGAGTTGTGAGAAACATTGAAATGTTTCCCTGTAACCCTGTGGGATAAGGATGGAGAAACCAGCGCTACCCTCAGTCTGTTACCATAGCGGCAGTCTGCTCCATCGCTGAAACACTGAACTGAAATGAGAAAATCCCGGATGGATTGATTAATGAGGAAATTTGATTGATGGATGGATTTGGGAGAAGGGATATATCAGCACATTCTTCAGCTGCTGTCTGAACTTAGTCTGGGTCACGGCATAAATTGCGGTGTTTGTGCAGCAACTGAGGAGCTGCAGCATGAAGCCCAATTCCAGCACAAAGCCATGGAGCATCACAGACTGATACCCAATATACAACATCCGTCTCCATAGAGAATACAGCATTAAAGCTGACCATAATAGGATGAAATTCGCTGAGATCACAAACAGTAAAATGATGGATTTTTTTCGGTTTCTCATTTCTGTGTCAGACTGAGCATTCCCATTGGCGTGAGCACGGAGTCTCCTGCGGGATCTGCTGGTCACCACAATGTGTCTGATGGTGAGAACATTGAGCAGCAGAATCAGGAGAAATGGGACACAAGGGGTTAGAATGTGGTGGAGGAACTCGATTGTGACCCAGATACTGGAGAATCGAACAGCGTCTGTTACATCACAAAACCAGGGACGGTTCACCAGCCAATACCGAGCCGTGAACATAAAATACCAGGAAATGTTCTTTAAACAGCTCAGCACAGTCACTGCTCCCAGAACCACAGCCGCCGTTTTCTCACTGCAATATTTACTTTTCAGCTTCTGGCAACAAATGGCCACAAACCGATCAAAAGTGAAAGTGACGGTGAACCAGACAGAGCAGTCAGTGGCTGCATAAACCAGGACAGCGTGGATATTACACACGGGGACGGAGACCCTCAGGAAATAAAACTGTTCCCGATAAACAATGGGAATGTGTCTCAGGATCAGGTCGAGGATAACGACCAGGAGATCCGCTGCTGCCATGGCCCCCAGGGGAGGCAAAGGGACCCGTTTGATTGGGGACCCAGTGCGATTTTCAAATGTGTTCCTGTATTCAGGAATTTATTAAAATAATTGGAGCTGGATTAACAACTGGGAAGGTCTGAATTACTGACAAAAATGTGACAGAAACCACAAGAAACCTTCCCTCCCCAAACACACATAAGTACAGATGGTTTCTAGAACATTCCCACACAATCGATCACTCGAGAGCAGACACGGGTCTCTCCTTCCCAGTTCCTAATAAGGAGGGTGGAAACGATGCTGTCCTGAAGTATTCTCTCCCTGTAGCCTGAAGACAAACGAAGTTCGGAAATTTCTGTATTTTGCTCTAAATTGTGTTCGATCCTGTGTCGTGAAGAAATTTAAGCGCACGGAAAACTTATTCACCCCTTTAACTATCTGAGGGGACTTCAGAACAGTGTCTCCTTATCCCTGGAACGAGATCTCTTCCCTCGAGATATTATTGCTTCTTTAATTGACTGACATCCGGCCGTTCACAAACAATGTCAGGGACAGAACGTTCCGGGGAATGTCAGTTAGAGAATGTTTGGGACAGAACGTTCTGGGGAATGGCAGTTATAGAATGTCAGGGGCAGAACATTCCGGGGAATGTCAGTTATAGAACGTTGGGGACAAGACGTTCCGAGGAATGTCAGTTATAGAATGTTGGGGACAGAACATTCTGGGGAAATCCTTGACTTGTCCATCACCTTTCCCCCCGACCCACCCCACCCCACCCCACCAACATGATGTACTGTGCTTGGGCACACTGTAACATTAATGTGGTGAGAGACGGAGGGTCCAATCACAGGAATGGGAACGAAAGGCATTGCCAGATCAGCTGAAATGGTTAGATATACCACATTCTCAATCCACCTCACAGAACCAGCCCAGA
>NW_025213277.1:12391-27976 GCF_004010195.1 Chiloscyllium plagiosum
CAGTGCATTGATCTGTAAACCAGGAGCAGTTATCTTCCCAGCACGCAGGACTGTATACACCCCCCCAGTGCATTGATCTGTAAACCAGGAGCAGTTATCTTCCCAGCACGCAGGACTGTATACACCCCCCCAGTGCATTGATCTGTAAACCAGGAGCAGTTATCTTCCCAGCACGCAGGACTGTATACGCCACCTCAGTGCATTGATCTGTAAACCAGGAGCAGTTATCTTCCCAGCACGCAGGACTGTATACGCCACCTCAGTGCATTGATCTGTAAACCAGGAGCAGTTATCTTCCCAGCACGCAGGACTGTATACGCCACCTCAGTGCATTGATCTGTAAACCAGGAGCAGTTATCTTCCCAGCACGCAGGACTGTATACGCCACCTCAGTGCATTGATCTGTAAACCAGGAGCAGTTACCTTCCCAGCACGCAGGACTGTATACACCACCCCAGTGCATTGATCTGTAAACCAGGAGCAGTTACCCTCCCAGCATGTAGGACTGTGTATCACACCCCAGTACATTGCTCAGTAACACTGTATTGGATCCTTGCCTAGTGTGGGGAAACTTGCAGCCCATGCTGGAAGTGACAGGATGTGCAGCTCCCATCCATTTCTAGCTCCATATCTACACTGTGACATGACAAGGGGGTGCTGTGGGTGTGAACATCACTGCCAGAGAGAGAGATGGCAGGGGAATCACTTTAAATATCTCCACATGGGAGGGGTTTGGGAAATGGACAGAGAGGGGGAGACTGTGAGACAGTGTCATGGAAGGATGTGTTCACAGGTTTCAGAATGTTGAAATGTAGACAATTCGATAGCTTCCTGTAACATGAGCCAGTCTTCACAGGAAAGATGGGAAAAAGGGATATTGGAGTGAGGTCAGATGGTGGAGAGTTTTGGATGAGCATTTGTTCTACAGCTTTGTAAATGGGACTGGTTTCAACAGAATCTATGGCTCATTGGGCAGATTCTAACAATAATTTGTCTCAGTGGTATTTTCAATGTGTGACAGAGGGAGGGTCCGCACGAGGCTGAGCTAATTTCCTGGTGCTATCTTATCGGACTCACCTCATTAACTACCCACCCCACCCCATGGTGTTCCTCTCATTCAATTCCAGCCAGATTCTCCCACCCGTCATGGCTGGAGGTACACACCATCACCCGGGTACCCCTGGATATTCTGTGATCCCTGGCACTGGTGGCATCTTTAAAAGGCCAATGGGCACACAGTTGAGCTCTCTCTGTTCGGAGCTGCCCTGTGCAGTTTACCCAGAGTGGGCCACACGACCAGACTCACCGAGCATGGTCTGAGCTCACAACCCAGCTCAGTGCAGTATCTACGGTCTGAAGAAATGCCAAGCAATTCAGGACAAGCATCAATAACCTTTCCTGCTCTGTCAGGATAAGGGTCAATGTATTCTCTCTGCTCCCTCACACTCACTGTATATCTGTTATAGCACCGACCCCAGAATGTGCTCCACCACTCTCACTACTGCGTGCAGCACCTTCCTCTCTCTCTCTCTCTCTCTCTCCACTACATACCACACACTAATAACACTGCATGGATACAACACTGTCGACTGACTCCTTCCGGACACCTCAACATGTCCCTGACCCACCTACACCAGCACTAACAACAGGGCCACCCACTACCTCCCTCCCTTTCTCCCATTCCAGGAGAAACAGTTTAGAATAGGGCAGAAAGGGCCAAGCCGGTGGTGGAGTGCCTGATATCCGTTCCCTCCCCCACTCCCCCCGCCATGTGGGGAGGACCCTGGTACGAGTCGGAGACGACTGGGACGCCTCGTGTGGAGATTCTGAACCATCCACGTCCCATCGACCGAGTAAGGAGCCATGTTCAGTGAAGGGCAATTCTCACTTTAAACCCTCTGGCAGCTCCGCTCCCACCCCCCAGCACAACATAGAAGCCGTGGCCCTGATGCCATCTCCCTTTTGTGTCGAGCTGGTACAAATGGAATCCCCACGGTCTCGGTGGGCAGGAGGCTGGGCTCACAACACATCGTCACCACCACCTCCCAGGAAGGGAGCACTGAGACTCCCTCCTACACCTCCTCCTGTGAACAGCTCAGACACTGAAACTAATCTGTGATAGTTACTGTTTTCCCCACCTGTCCTGACATCTTCAACAATCTGTGCTCATATACACTTCGGAACCCTTTGCTCCTGCACCCCCTTTATAAAGGTACAGCCTGTTTTAAAATGTCTTTCAATGTTCTTCCAACCAAAGTGCATCACCTCACACTGCTCTGCATTGATCCCCACCTACCTTAAGCTTGAACACTACACCAACGTGTGATTGTCCTGATAGAGGTCTACACTGTCCTCCATAGACTTCAGAGTTCTTCCAGGTTCAGTGCCATCTACAAACATTGAGATTGTCATAGCATCACAATCCCCATGAAACAACTGAAATCCTGTCATACTCACGTGTGTGAGCAAGTGAAATACTGCTATATTCCCACGGAGTGAGTCGAATAATGAGATGTTGTCAAGAGAGAACCAAAAATCCAGACACACACCAGATGGAGTCAGTGAAATATTGACAAACCACAGATCAAGAGAAATCCGAATAGGCTCCACTTATCTATATTGACATCATGGTAGTAATGTGATGAATTGAAAGTGTGTACTGTACCTTTAAGAGCGAATGAATGCTGTTCTGAACTGAGGGCTTCCAAGCACCTGTGTATATGAGAGGATGGCTGACGCAGCTTATCAAGAACAACAGAAAATACGTCACATTTGGCTGTGAAATAAATCCCTGAGATGGTTGCTCTTTGGAGAACAATTCAAATTTTACCAATCAGTTTAAACCAACGGATTCATTCAGAGAGGGGAAGGGAGAGGCAGCTGCTCACAGCACCATCCAAACTGATGTCTTATCCATGTACTGATCTAAATGTCCTTTAAACGTTGTAACTGTCCCTGCTTTCACCACTTCCTCTGGAAGTTCATTCCACACCCAAGCCAGATTCTATCTAAAATAATTACCTCTCATGACTTTTGTAAATCTTTTTCCTCGCACCTGAAAATATCCCTCAGTTTTGAATCCCTAACTCTAGGAATAATACATCAGCCCTTCAGCTTATCTGTACCCTTCATGATTTTATAAACCTCTGTAAAGTTACCCCTTAATCTCATCTCAACATGACATCCCAATTCCGATACTCAAAGGTCTGACCAATGAAGGCAAGTGTGTTAAACACCTTCTTACCCATACTATCTATATGAGATGCAAATTTTAAAGAATTATACCTGACGGCCTTGGTCCCTGTTCTCCAACACTGCCAAATGCCCTGCTTTTAATTGTATAGGTCCTGCTCTTGTTTGATTTACCAAATCCAATACCTCGCATTAATCCAAACTAAACTCCATCTGCCACCGCTCAGCCCAGTGTGTGATATTGCCACCTCCTCACTCTCCCCCTTTAAAATATCCTCCTTGTCTCCGGAAGGCCTGCACACTCTGCCCTTGACTTTTACAAAGACGCTGAACTTGGTTTGCCTTGTGTGGTTAGGGTGAAGAGGGACAGATTGCAGACACAGTCAGTGAGCAGGAGATTTTGGACAGTAATCAGCGGCCTGGTATCATTTCTTGATTTTAGGAAGAGGGCAGTCACACGTGAGAGTTGGGTAATACTGATCAGTGTTTTGGGGCCAGAAATTATGCTTTTTCTTCGTCTGTGATGTTCAGTGATAAAAATCTATTCGAGACCCTTCATTGGGCAGAGTGTGTCTGCAGGATTCTTTTCCCCAATATTGCAGAGTACAGATAATAGCGATTAAAGACGTTCATAGTTAATTTCCGTGGCGCAGCATGTGCACTCAACATCCTACAGCTGAGACAAATATTTTGTATTTGTTTAACAATACAAAATGTTTTGTGTAGCTCAGAAATAATAACCTGATTATAATAAATCCACACCAATCTGAACGCTGGCACTTAAAATATGACCCAATGTCTGGGTATGGTAGTGCAGTGGGTAGTGTCCCTGTTTCTGAGCCAGAGCTCTCGATTTGATTCCAATTCCTGAACTTGTGTGGTAGTGTTCCTAGCTCTGGACTGGTAAGACTGGATTCTAATCCTGCCTGTTGCAGAGGTATGTCACAGCATGTCAGAACAGGCTGTTGAGCAAACACACAGGAGAATAATGTTACAGCTTTATGGGTATTGCCCAGTGATGCTAGTGTCCCTACCTCCGGGCACAAAGGTCTCGGTGTAAATCCCACAGAGGTGTCTCATGATACATCTGAACAAACTAATTAATATGGATTTAGAATTGTGACTTGATGGAGAAGAAAGAGGTGTCAGTATTGAATGTCAGACTTTTGGCCCGGGGTGACTGAAAATGTAGCTATTCGTGTTGATTGAAGTCACATTTCATAGCAGTGGAGGTTTATAAAATCAGAATGGTCATGGATAGGGTGAGTAGTCAGGGTTTTTTTCCCCAGGTTAGGGGTGTTAAAAACTAGAGGGCATTGGTTGAAAGTGAGAGGGGAAAGTTTTTGATGAGGCCTAAATGGCACCTTTTCACACAGAGGGTAGTGTGCATATGGAATGAGCTGCCAGAGGAAGTGGTGGAGGCTGGTACAACTACAGCATGTAAAAGGCATTTGGATGCGACAGACCTACCAAGCTTTTCCAGCAATTTCTGTATTTCTTTAAAAATGCATTCAGTTTAACACAGGTATTCTGAATAAATTAAACATTTTTATTCTTTAATGACGCAGGAACATGTAAACTTATTTCAATTCGACTGAGACCATTTTCTGCTATGGGTATGGCTCTGTGAAAGACAACAACAATGGTGCACCTACATTGAACAGGTAATGTGATGGAGACATAGTTTGGACAATGTACAACCTCACATGGTCCAATTTGGGAGAGGATGAAATTACTGTGTGATTCAGCTCAGAGAGGGAGAAAACGTAATCTGCCCGAGAAGGAATGGCCTATTGCACTCTCTCTCCTTTATTGTTCCTCATTACCAGAAATGTGTGCGAGCTAAAAAAAACTCTACTGTCATCGATGCCATTCTTATTTTTATAGAATCACTACAGTCGTTGAAACAGGCCGTGCGGCCCAACAAGTCCATACCAACATTCCCAACCCATTCCCCTATATTTACCCCTGAATAATTTACCTAACCTAGAAATCCATGAACACTACAGACAATTTAGCATGACCAATCCACCTAATTGAGCTGTGGTAGGAAACTAGATCAACCATTTAGAAGCTCACACAGAAAAGTGGAGAACATGCAAACTCCACACAGACAGTTACCCAAGGCTGGAATCGAATCCAAGTCCCTGGTGCTGCGAGGCAGCAGTGCTGACCAGCATACTACTCTTTGGGCGATCCATGAACAGAATCCATTGGAATCTACTCATTGCCTAAAGCAAAAGGAATTCAGCCAAATAAAACTCTCCCAGGATGAAATCCAATTGCTAGCAGCTGTGTGTGTACAATATCGTCAGAAGAAGAATAACGTTTTGGACAATCTTGCAATTTTTCTTTTTGTCATGAGTTACAATAATATCTGGACAGTTAAGTTGCAGAGATTTTGTTTATCTGTGTGTGTGTGTCAGCATTTTTAGAAAGGGAAATATTGATAGATATATTTGCAATACCCAAGCAGTTTGCCATTCATCTTTCCATCATAGTTTGAACAACACTGCTCTTGATCATAAACATGTTGTTTTAGCAGATTAAAGAAACTAGCCTGACTTGTTCCAAAAGCTGACCCTGACCCAGTCTGAGACCGATATTCATCGGCCATATCACAAACCTGGTTACATTTAACATTTGTTGGGAGCAGTAGAGGAATGGGACTAGAAAAGGAACAGTGACCCAAAAAGCCGGGGAACTATAGATCGGTGAGCGTGATGTCAGTGGTGGGTAAATTGTTGGAGGGGATTCTGAGGGATAGCATTTACATACATTTGGGAAGGCAAGAGCTGATCGGGGTAGACAACGTGACTTTCTGCATGGGAAATCATGTCTCATTAATTTGGTTAAGTTTTTTGAAGAGGTAACAAAGAAGATTGATGAAGGCAGTTTGGTAGATATTGTCTATATGGACTTCAGCAAGGTGTTCATTTAAAGAACTAAGAGCAAAGAAAATTTACAGCCCAGGAACAGGCCCTTCGGCCTCCAAGCCTGAGCCGATCCAAATGTACTGTCAAAATCTGTCAGTCAATTCCCAAGCATCTGTAACCCTATGCTCCCCACCTACTCATGCATCTGTCCAGACGCATGTTAAATGAATCTGCCGTGCTTGCCTCTACCACCTCTGCTGGCAACGCGTTCCAAATGCCCACCACCCTCTGTGTGAAGTACTTATCGCGTATATCCCCCTTAAACATCCCACCTCTCACCTTGAAAGCACGACCTCTCGTTCTTGAATCCTTCACCCTGGGAAAAAGCTTGTCCCTATCCACCCTGTCTGTACCCTTCATGATTTTACAAACGTCAATCATGTCCCCCCTCAATCCTTTTTTTTCCTAGTGAAAATAAACCTAACCTACTCAGCCTGTCTTCATAGCCATTATTTCATTCTGATTGGTAGACAGATTAGTAAGTTTCGGTCACATGTGATACAGAAGAAGCTAGTCACAATTGGCTTGAAGGAAGAGGGATATGTTTCAAACTGGAGGCTTGTCAGCAGCAGTGTGCTGTAAGAATCAGTATTGAGTTCACTGCATTTCATCATTTATGTAAAGGATTTGGACTTGAATTTTGGGACCATAGTTAATAAGTTTACAGATTACATCAGAAATGTGGTGTAGTAGATCAGAGTACAACAAGACCACAATTAGATGGGACAAAGGGGCAAGGAGTGACAGATGAAGTTTAATTTAGATAAATATGAGGTTTTGCATTTTGGGAAGGCAAATCAGGGCAGAAATTATACACTTAATGGTAAGGTCCTGGGGAGTGTTGTGAAACAAATGGACATAGAGCTGCAGGTGCATTGTTCCTTGAAAGTGGAGTTGCAGGTAGACAGAGTGGTGCAGAACACATTTGGCACATTTGCCTTAATCAGTCAGAGCATTGAGTATAGGAGTTGTGGTGGCATGTTGCATCTGTACAGGATGTTGGTGACGCCACTTTAACTGCGTTCAACTAGATTTTCTGCAGAAATGACTTACACGTATATTCCAGGACTGGAGGTTTGAGCTGTAGGGAGAAGCTGATTACGTTGAACTGTTTCCCCCTGGAGTGTGAGAAGTTGAGGGGTAACATTATAGAGGTTTATTAAATCATCAGGGGCATGGATATTCTGAACAGCAATGTTCTGCTCCCCAAGATAAGGGAGTCATGAACAAGAGGGCATAGGCTGAAGTGGAGAAGGTGAATGATTTAGAATGGACCTGAAGGTAAATGTTTCACACAGAGAGTGGTGTGTGTACCGAAACTGCTGTCAGAGGAAGTGCTGAAGACGGTTACAATCGCACATTTAAAATTTATCTGAAACAGGAGGGATATTGGCCAAATGCTGGCAAATGGGACTGGATCAGATTTGATATCTGATCAGAGTGAACAGATTGGACTAACGGGTCTGCTTCCGATCTGCGTGACTCTCTGATGACGAAAAATTCTGAAAGGACATTTTAAGTCGGAATTCTCTTCACTGGAAGTTTATCGTGCCTCTATGTTCACATTGATTGAAAGCTGTGTTAGTTAAATATTTGACAGAGAAGTGAGTCATGCATAATTGGATGCAGACAGGAAAGTGGGGATGAGAGCCCAACCTGATCAGCCACAATCTTAGTGCCTGGTGGAGAAGGCTCAAAGTGTCTAATGACCCACTCCTGCTCCTCAGTCCCATCTTTCTGTGTTCCATTCAGCCCCTCAAACCTGCTCGACAGGAACAGTTGGAGGCTACTGACTCTTATAACCTGTTGCACAGAAACAGAGGAGACTATTCGGCCCTTCAAGACTGTCCCACACGCTTTGAGATGATTTGGGAAATGTAATTGGAAAGCCCAGGTTGGATATGAAAGAGGCCCCTCATCTCTCTTTACACATCTTCCCCTCTCTGCAGCTTGTGCTTCATTTGTTGGTCATGTTGTAGACCCAAATTCACTGTCAATACAGCTCCCATACCTCTCCCAGGGGTGGCTCACACAATCCTCTGGTCTCACTGACTGCAACATTCAATAACATAACATTCATGAAAATAACACCCACTAACTTTCCAATAACAGAATGGAGAACATCAGAAACAGGGCAGGTCGTTCACTCCCCAAGCCTGCCTTGCCCTTCACTAAGATCATGAATGATCTACTCTTGGTTTCAAATCCTCTTTCATACCCAATTCTTCATAGCCCTCAACTCTCTGACAGGTGAATATTTATCGACCTCCTCTTCAAATACTTTCAGTCATCTTGCTCCCCAAAATTCTTGAGAAGAGAAATACTGACATTCAATTACACATGCTTGAAGAAAACACTTGCTGCTCCTATATCATGGCCTATTGATATGCACAAAAGAGGTGTTGACACAAGGGTTCTGGTAAAAATGACTGGTCCTGATATCAAGGCAGTGGGGTTGCCTTCTGTTGACATCAAGGAGCTTAACAAAACTGGACTTAATTGGAATCAGAGTAAACAGTCCAGTGTTTGGAATCAAACATGGCACAAAGGAAGATGTTCATCATCTCAGTCCTGGGTCACCTCTGTGGGAGATCCTCAGGGTAGCTTTCTTTTCACAAACATCTTCAGCTACTTCATCAATGTCTCCCGACCCACCGTACCCACCATAAGATCAGAGGTGGGGATCGTCACTCCATTCAGGCTTGTGCTGTTAAAGGGTACATAACATTCATGCCTGGCACTGCACATTGCCACAGTAAAACAAGAGTTCATTCAGCCACTAACGCTGGTTTCACAACAATATGAGGAAATCATTCACCTGATTGACACTATTGGAGAAGAACAGGGACAGCCCATTCAGTGCCTCCAGCCTATTACTCAGGAAGAGAGGGAGTCTGGTGTGATGGACCACATTAGAGCCCTCGAAAATATTTGGAAGGCAGTAGACTAAACTCTAATGTTTTCTTATTTCAAAGGAAATGTAAAGTGTCTGTTCCAGATGCAATGTGACTGGTCAAACTACTCTGTGGTCAGCAAAACACCATTTATTTCAACACGAATGATGAAACAAAACCAAGAAAGAGAAACTTAGAATAGCGTAATTCTATTGGACAGCTTAACAGAATAATAGAATTAGGAACTGTTACTAATGAACTATTCCAACACAGGAAACTCCCATAAACACAGCCCTTGACAAAAAAGGAAAATTCAGCCACAGAATGTCACAAATATTTCTCCAATCCAGGAATTGAAAACAGCATCAAGAGAAAATTCAAAGAGTGTAGCAGCCAGAAGACATTCATTGAAGCTTCTAACTCTGTGGAGACCCCAGTAGTTTCTGATGTTACTGAGAAACCAAAACCCAAACATCCTAATCTGTGAGAGCTGGCCACACCCATTCAGGCTGCATTAAAATAAACCCAAGGCCTCCCTTGCTGTTTACTCAAGTGGTCTTAACTAGCCAGCTTGGTAACAATCGTTCAATCTCTCTTAAAATAAACCAGGACAAAATAACCTCTTACAGCTGCAGCATCATCACACTTGTCAGCACATCGAGCTGTCAAATAGGAATGAGGGGTAACCAGTCAGGCTCTTGGCCCTGTCCAATCGGATGAGGGAGAAACCAGTCAGTCCATTGAGATCATTTATACAGGAACAGTAGGAGGCCATTCCCACCTCAATACACTTACACGGGGGCAGAATGAATTAATCTATGCTGATTCACGATGAATGACTTATGCCCAAAAAGTCGATTCTCCTGCTTCGAGGATGCTGCCTGATCTGCTGTGCTTTTCCAGCAATCGACTCTCTTCTCTGATCTACAGCATCGGCAGTCCTCACTGTCTCCTAATTGATGCTCTAACATGATGAACAAGTGGAGCAGAGGCTGCACAGACAGACTGCTCCACGTTGTTCCTCTTGGCTCCATTGCTTATGATACATATGTGGGTCTTTAACGTGGTTTTCTAGTGGTGAGCAGATAAGCCATATGTCTTGTGTGAAGTCTCAAGAAGGCATCTTTCATCTCTGAGAAGACAACCTGATGTTCTCTATGTAGGACAGAAGCTGATGGGAAAAGCTACCTGTTTCAGATGGACGGTATTGTCTCTGCTGTTGGGGATTGTGAACAACCTGACGTTCAGTACGGGTTCACACGCCGACTGCCCAATAATGTGGGGAGAGTAAATTTAGGCATATAAGCTGTTAGGAAAGTCATGTTAGACTGATGAATGGACTCTCTAAGTTGAAATAATGCTGATCTTGTTCATGTTGATCTTGTCTAGTGCATGTCCTGTTCAGTGTAACCTGTATGCCTTACTCTGTCCAAGTCTATATCCACACTATGATCTGTCTGGCTATGCTTACTATGACCTTCCTCCACTGCTCATAAATAAAGTGTATCCGTGTACTGAGGTACACGTGGCAATAAATCAAACCAATCAATCCTGGGTAAAGTATGGAATTTCTCACCCTTTCAATGTCACTTTTGAAAATAAGTATTGCTGCCACTCCTCGTGTTTCAGCGTCACTATTTCGTCGTCTCTCACAGCTCTATAGATTAAACAGTCAGCTTATTCACTCTATCCTCATGTTACCATCATCCGTGTCTGTGTTAAGGAGATCATTCCTTACAAAGGAGATCAAATCTGTACAGAGTGCCCCTAATGCTCTCTCAGCAAGGTTCTACAACAGCAGGAAGATGGCTTTACTTATGTACTTGAATCATCATACAATAAAGGACAGCATAACATTGTCTGCACCTATTACTTACACAGGGTTTGATTTGGAGCAGTCAGCATAGACTTGTGAGTGGGAGATCATGCCTCCCAAATTTTTTAGAGTTCTTTAATGAAGTGACCAAGAAGGTTGACAAGGGCAGAGCGGTAACCGTAGTCTCGATGGATTTCAGTAAGGTCTTTGAGAAGTTTCCACATAACAGGATGCTCTGTAAGGTTACATCGCGTGGATTGCTGGGGAAACCGGCCAATTGGATACACAGTTGGTTTGATGGTAGGAAGCAGAGGATTTTGTGGAAGGATGCTTGTCAGACTGGAGGCTGGGTCCATAGCTGTTTGTTATCTATGATTTGGTTGAGAATGTACAAGACATGATTAGTAAGTTTGCAGATGACACTAAAATAAGTGGTAGCGTGATCAGTGAGGAAGTTTATCAGAAATTGCAGCAGGAACTTAATCAGATGGGAAAGTGGGCCAAGAAATGGCAAATGGAATTTAATATAGATGTTTGAGGTCTTGCATTTTGGAAACTCAAATCAAGTTAGGAGTTTCATGGTGAATGGGAGTGCCTTACGGGATGTAGCGGGCAGAGAGATCTTGGCATTCAGGTGCACGGTTCTCTGAGAGTGGAGTCACAGGTAGACAGGGCAATGCAAAAGGCATTTGGCATACTGGCCTTCATCAGGCAGGACATTGAGTTTAGAAGTTGGAAATTTTTGTTGCAGTTACACAGGACTTTGGTAAGGTTGCATTTGGAGTATTGTGTTCAGTTTTGTCACCGTTGTTATAGGGAGGATGTTATTAACTTAGGAAGAGTGCAGAAGAAATTTACGAGGATGTTGCCAGGGCGCAATGGTCTGAGATATAGGGAGAGGTTGGACAAGCTAGGAACTTTTCTTTACAGTTTAGGAAACTGAAGGGGGAGCTTATAGAGCTGTACAAGATCATGAGGGATATGGATAGGGTGAATGCTCTCAGTCTTTTCCCAAGGTTTAGAGAATAGAGGCGATCAGTTTAAGGTTAAAGGGGAAGGAATAAAAGGGAACCTGAGGGGCCACTTCTTTACACAGAGGGCTGGTACATGGATGAGCTGCCAGCAGATGTGGTTGGGGGGGGGAGGAGTACATTATGAACATTTCAAAAGCATTTGGATAAATATGTGGATAGGAAAGGACTAGAAGGATATGGACCAGCTGCAGGGAAATGGGGCTAGCGTGGACAGACATTTACAAGGCAGAGTCGAACCTCTCTGTTAATTAAAACCAAACACCCAGAAAACCTCGCCTCACCTCATAATCTGTAAAAATATGAGTGACACAGATCTCCTACATTCCACTATTAAGAAAAATTAACAAGTTTATTTCTTAATTTTAATAGTGAACGCTAAACAACAATTATTCCCAAATACAAGACCTTCTTTTCTGAACTGCTTACTATCTGACTCCAACTCTATAAAATTATGCTATTCCAACAACCCACATATTAAACATTACAATCTCAAGACCACACAGTCCCTATCTTCCATGCTGTGTTCACTCTTCCAGTTGCTGATCTCCCTGGGTCATGTTTTTATTTGATTGCAAGTAGGTTTGACATGAACATGTATCTTTGATAGAGTGTTTGAGATGACCAGTTAGCACTCCTGCTCTACAGCAGTTACTCTGCTGTTGGATGGCAGTGGCTCTCTGTCTAGTGTTCAAAATGTTGGGTTCATATACTTCCCATGTTACAATAAATCTCATACTTTCCAGTTGTCCAAACGATAATATCGATTTCCATTGGCTTCTGGTGTGCCAAGCGTTATTTAAACTTTTTGGTTGTATTTGAATTGTTGTCAAAACAGCAACCAAAACTCAGGTATCCATTTCCCAGCTAATGGCGTATTTAGAACAGTCTCACCTTTAGCTGGCATCAGTGGCTGTACTTTCTATTCAGCAAAACCCCTTTCTGCTTAAAGTGACTAGACATGCTTTCGGTTTCTTAACACCTCCCTTCTTCAGAAATAAAATGAACCATCAGAATGAAAATATGGCTTAATTTCTTTCCTTTAATTCTTAATCCCATTATTATGAAATACAAAAGTATTTATCTCAGTTATACCATTCATATTAATTCTGCACACATATATAACACTGGAATAAGTCAAATTGTATCCACACATTTTCCTTTAAATCTGTGAAAACACATCTGCTATCACATTTATATGACCCACAGAATGTACATGTTGTAAGCTTAAAGTCTGTAACATACGACCACATATTCTGGTCTTTAAACATTCAAAAAATTGCGAGAGGATTGTCGTTGTTTTCCACATCCATCTCCGACAATTTGTCGTATAAACATTAAAATATTGTCAGGTTAGTACGAAACTTAAACTTGTATGAAAGTCAATATTCCTTGTTCAATAATGGAGATTTTGCATTTTTTTCTGGTGGATATTGAGTTTTTTCAACAAGTCGCCAATTGGCCATTCAATTCAATCATCACCTTTCTGTATCAGTACATTTCCGACCCCTATATCCCTCGCATCAAACACAATTTTCAAAGGGTTTCAAAATATTTGGTGCAGTTAACACTGGTGCGGTGACTAATCCTGCTTTAAAATTGTCAAATGCCTCCCTGCATTGTTCTGTCCACCACAATTCTGTGTTCTCGTTAGTAAATCTATCAGGGGTGCCAATATGCTGCTGAAGTTTGGAACAAACTTCCGATAGAGTCCACTCAGTTCCAAAAATCAAACCACTTCTTTCTTCGAGGATGATTGTGGAAATTCCTTGTGTTCCATGGGGTCAACACAAGGCCAATGGCCAATGTAATGTCCCAGAAACGGCCCCTCTGCCTTCGTGAATTCTGTTTTCTTAAATTTATTATCAAGTTTGCTTCTTATAATCGTTCAACATGCTCTGCCAAAAGTAACATGTGAGCTTTCAAACACTTTCTAAAGATCACTACGTCATACAGATAAACTGCAAAATTTGTTCATTTGGCCATAACTCTGTTCCTGAGTCTTAAATGTGTCTGAGCATTATTCATTCACATGACATACTCTAACGTCATATCCGCTATCTTTACCAGCTAGTTTAACTGACTCAACATTTTTTTTAATTTGAAAGGGGCCACTAAACCTGGCTTTGAAGGGATTTCCTATCACTGGTACAAGTACTAATACGTCATCCTCACGGGAAGTCGTTATAGTTTCAGCGTTTTTATCTGCCACCTGCTTCACTCTATGCTGTGCCCTCTTCAGGTGCTGTTTAACAAACTCACCTACTCCATCTAATTTCTCCCTCATCTCAGATAAATAATCCAAGTGTGAGATTTCCGACTTCTGTCCTGTCAATTTATATTTAATTAATTTCAAAAAAACCTCTCACTTCATGTACGAATAATTACTCAAAGGAAGTCAACTGAGTAGATTTATTTGGGGCATCTCTAATGGCAAACAATATAATGAGACGCCTTTATTCCAATCATTCAGGTAATTCTGACAGTACGCTGTTAATGTTGTCTTCAGTGTCTAATGCCAACTTTCCAAGCTTCCCTGTAATTTGGTATGGGACGCACTTGATTTAAACTGCTGTATGCTGAAGTTATCCATGGCTTCCTTAAACAGTTAAGCGGTAAAATGAGACCTTTGGTCTGACTAAATCACACTGTGTAGCCCACAGCGAGTAAAAAAAAGCTACCGACTCCTCCACCTCCCCTTTTGCCTTAACACTCGATAATGGAATTATCCCTGGAAATCTGGTAGACACGTCCATTATGGTCAGCAGATATTGGTTTCCACTTTTATTTCAGAAAGGGTGCTCCACAATTAATCATAACCCATGTGAAGGGTTGGTCGAATACAGAAGTTGGCAACAAAGGTGTTGGTTTTAATAGTGCCGGTGAGGTACATATCATTTGGCATGTATGGCATGTACAAGAAAAATTAACCATGTCTGTGTGCATTCCAGGCCACTAGAAATGCTTCTGTACCTTAGCCTGAGTCTGTACACCTAGGTGACTGCCTGCAGATAGTTTATGTGCTACTCGTAACACTGTATGCAACCGGAACACAATCTGGTGCACCTCAATCCATTTCCCTTCTGCACTACTCTGTCGTGGTCTCCATTTACATTTTAGGATTCTATCTTTAATAACGTTCGGCAACATATTCTGATTGTGTGTGTGTGTGTGTGTGTGTGTGTGTGTGTGTGTGTGTGTGTGTGTGTGTGTGTGTGTGTGTGTGTGTGTGTGTATACAATACATACAATATTTCCTGCATCGTTACATCAAACAGGGTGTGAGTTCACTGAACATCAACTCCTTTGTTTTTTTTTCCTTTCGTTTTTCCTTCCTGCTGTAACTTATGACAGTGGGATTTTGTTACTACGCAGTCTGGAAAAATCCCTGGGTATTTTTATTTTAATTCCCCAGTTCCCTAGTATTCCTTTGATTTCTCCACCACAAGGGGTGCCTCTCCCATCTTGGATCCTGCTAAAACGTTCCCCAGAACAAACGGTATTCATGGAACTGACACCCTGTCACTCACTCTCACCGTTACTTCCCCAACCTTGACTTGGCACTCCAATCTGATGTTACACAAGGGAATGCTTAGTTTCTGCCCCAATTCCACAAATTATCACGCTCTTGAGTAACATGTCAGAAAGAGTGAAAATACTTCCATCTCTTACTATTAGAGGCCGAAGGAAAGTGAGGACTGCAGATGCTGGAGATGC
>NW_025213277.1:30180-31887 GCF_004010195.1 Chiloscyllium plagiosum
GGAAGGGAATAGGGAGGGGTCGAGGGAGGGGAGGGGGAGGGAGAGCGAGGGGTCGAGGGAGGGTGTAAGCTCCCCATGGAGCAGTCAGACAGACTCACAGCAATGTGCTCTGACCCCACTAGAGGGCAGACTATTGTAAACTCCCCACGGAGCAGTCAGACAGACTCACAGCAATGTGCTCTGAGCCCACCAAGCAATGTGCTCTGACCCCACTAGAGGGCAGACTATTGTAAACTCCCCACGGAGCAGTCAGACAGACTCACAGCAATGTGCTCTGAGCCCACCAGATGGCAGACTATTGTAAACTCCCCATGGAGCAGTCTGGCAGATTCTGGACAGAGCTCAGATTAAATTACATTTAACGTCTGTACTAAAGACAAGAAGCAGTATAAATTTCCCAACATTTGACATCGTGGTAAAGCACGCTGTGATGACAAGGAGAAAAGAGCCATTATGTAGCAATCCAAACCAAACAGCTTTTGGAGAGAATTACACATTAAAAAGAGGATATCTTCAACTGGGCGTTGATTTAATGCAGCATTTTTTTCAGGAACATCCAAATGTGACAGGACCGATGCTTAAACCCAGAAAAGGAAAGGGACTGTGTTCATCCGGAGAAGACGTGTTCTCATTCGGATCGAACTCAAATTCAGCAGAGCTCTCTGGTTCATTGTATTTGCATCAATCTGTACAAACAGCTTGTGTAAACATGTGGAATAAACTTGTGTTAATTTGGGCAATCATGTTGCATCAATCTGCACGAAACTCTTGTCTTAATTTGTGAAGTAAGCCTGCACTCAGCCAGCAAAAATGTTGGATGAATTTGTCCAAAGAATGTGTGTTAACTTGTACAAATGTCTTGTGTCAGTTTGTTGGGGAAACGTGTGGTTTTGTGTTGTGTGTGTCTGGGGTTGTTTAGGATTTGAATCTGCAACTTTGTGTCTGTGTCTGTGTATGTATACCCAGGCTGGGCTGCGTGGGTGGTTTGGGGGTGGAACAGATACTGGAAATGACTGATGCCTAAACAGATAACTCCAATAAGATGCCTGGATCCATTCCATTCGTCTACCTGCCATGCTTGGATCACGTTTATTATCTTCCATTTATCTACAATGACTTTGCAGCCTCTTTGGAATGTACAATAAAGTAAAACACAGTCATCAACAGTGCAATTAATACTTCTATTGCTGATTAATTTTAGACATTTTGAAATGAATTACATCTGTTTCGTTAGACTTAGCAATGCTCGATCCAGCTACATGTTCTCGTACTAACTTGTTGCTGATGTGAATAGACGTTGTGTCTTTAGGGGCGAGAGCAGGGAGAGAGAGGGGCAGTGAGAATTGTGAGAGAGAGGGGAGTGCAAGAGAGGCGAGGGGGAGAGAGGGGAGGGCGAGAGAGTGGAGAGGGGGAGAGGAAGTGAGGTGGAGAAGGGGGAAGGAGAGAGGGAGTGAGAGAGAGGGGAGAGAGAGGGGTTGAGAGAGATTGTGATCCAACACTGCAAATCTATAATTCAGTGGCTGAGTTCTTTTAGGATTTGTATTATATAATACGTACAATATCCCATATACATTGTTGTATAGAGCTGTTTGTCTGTGCATAAATATTGTTTTGCATTGGAGCTGATTTGTTTAAATATAAATATTACTGTGCATCGAACCATCTCTGGTTATTAATAAATATTTTTTGATTGGCAACTGTTTGTTT
>NW_025213278.1:0-15409 GCF_004010195.1 Chiloscyllium plagiosum
GACTGTTAAAAAAAATCAAAAATGTTGAGACAGCACACCAGGGAAAAGAAATGTCATCTGCATTTGATGGAGATGCAGAAATACAGAGTGAATGTGCAATCTGAACAAGAATCAAGTGTTAGAAAATGAAGTACATCAAATCTTAATTTTCAATGGAACCAGATCCCAATTTTCCTGAACAGTGATATATTTCACCCAACCACACATTTGCTAAAGCAAGTTTTTCCCAATCACTAATACTTCATTAGCCATTCTACCTCCACCTTCTTACTCTTTTTTTGCACTCCTACTTCTCTTGCAATACCCCTTCTGCTGCTACATACTCTTCCATTGATGATATCTCTTCACATCTTTCTTCTCCCACTCCCACTGTGAGTTACACCAGTTCCCTAGTTACTCCCATTTCCACTGGCCATTACTTTCCGTTTTAGCTTTCCAACTGGGGTGATGGGAACTGCTGGCTTCTGTGCTGCTATTGGTCTTTAGTGGATGATCAGATTGAGGTGATCAATGTCCAATTGAAACACATAATAGTGTGTGTCTGTCACTGTCCAATGCACCGTGAACATGGTGGTTCTGTTCCCCATAGAGAGTGGAACTTTATTTCTGTCTCTGTGTCACAACGCTTAACCAAACAGCCTCATCGCAAATAGGACAAACCTCTCCTCAGAATCAGACGTCCAATCATCAGTTTTTCCTTAGACTTTGCGAGGACAGTGACCATATTTTTCAAATAAGCCGTGTTCGATCATTTGCTCTGTACCATTTTAACTGATTTTCCAATGTCATTAGTGGTGAGATCAGAGGAACTTCCCTCGCATCAAAGTAATATTTTCTGAGGGTTAGCATCATTAACCCTCAGAAAACTGTGGTTAACGGGAATCAGAGGAAATTCTGTGCTGGTAATTTCCTCAATGAACAATGACGCCTTCCCTAGAGCTATTGGGAATGACAAATAAACTCTGCCTTTGCTACTGCCTTCCAAAACCATGGATGGATTTGTCTTATTAAGAACATCATTTGTTTCCACGGTTTGGTCAAAAGTCACAGAAAACTAACATCTTGCTGGTTGAGTGTCACCCCAATGAACTCAGAGCATTACAAAAAAAGAACGATTCCGATTATTTTCAATCAGTTACTTTATGAGGACTGATCGTGCGATGTCACTGCCAATGAGATCAACATTTTCTCTGTCCACCAGCATCTCATCACATTGGCTCAAGGCTGCACCATTACCCAATTCTACTTCATTCTCCAGCTCATTCGCTGTGCTCGCCAGTTATATGAGGACTACAATAACTTAGAGATGCCTACGAGGCTCTAGAACCGGCCATCCCACCCATGCCCTGCGCTCTGTGTCCATCCCCTCCCCCTCGGCCACCTCCTGTCGTGTATTCACCATCACACCTAAACTTCCACGCTCTAATGCTGAATGTTCTGTACTCAGCAAAGGTCTCAGCTTTATCCCTCTGTACCCGCACTTTAATGAATTTCAGGAACGACATAATATTGTACTTCTCTTCCACCGTCTTCTCCTTGGTGTCCATTTCTTTGGACAAGAGTGCACTCAACACTCCACAGACCCTTCGCCCAGCTCCAACACTTTCCTTCCACCTGGACACATTCTCTGGCGTTTACTTTGATTCAATCTGTACTTTGCGAACTTTCAATGTGACACTGGTTGTTTTAATTTCTCTGCATCCCCCTCACCCTATCCCACCTATCACTCGCTTACCAGACTGTACGCTGTATGCTTCGATCCAACTCTTACTGTGTTATTCAGCCGATAAGGGTGATGCTGCTGTAGTCTGGTGGACTCACCTCTCCATTTCAGAGGCTGAGTGCCAGCTCTCAGATACCTCCACATATCACCTGCTGCACCATAACCCAGCCATGGCACATCAGGCCATTTTTTTAACTAAATCTGACAACATTTCATATGGAGATTCCCACCCACTCGCCCCCACCTAAATTCCCGAAGCTGATAGTCCTCTGAAAGCAGAGCTCGCTTTTATGTCCTCCTGAAAATCCCCAAACAGAACTGCCTGGGCAGACCCATTGCTTCAGCCTGCTCATGCCATACAGAGGGGATGCATGGATACACACGTGGGCCCAAGTTATACCTGTTCCTTCATGCGGTACGCAGACCATCCCTTGTTCTAGTTCTTTCCAGTCCCCACTCACAACTGTTTCTCCGATACTTAGATGATATCTTAGCTGTTGCGCCTCTCTCTTGGCCATAATTGGAAAGGTTAATCGTTTCCAATTTGTACTCCTCCCTCATTTTCACCTGGCCTATCTTGACTCCTCCCTTTCTTTCCTCGACATCACTGCTTCCATTTCTGGGGATAAGCAGGTCACTGACATCCAAAATTAACCCAGCGACTCCCACAGCTACCTGGAGTATACACCCTCACACGCTGTTTCCTGCAAAGACTCCATTACATTCCCCCCAGTTCCTCCCTCTCAACATCATTGCTTCTGATGATGTCAACTTCAAAAATGTGGCTTCTGAAATGTCCACCTTCGTCCTCAACCGAGAATTCCCCAGCACTGTTGTCGACAGGGTCCTCAACCAGTTCTGACCCACCTCCTGCACTTCCACCCTCACCCTCTCTCCTCCCTCCTGCAACAGCGTTAATAGTTCCCCTTGTCCTTACCTTCTATCCCACCAGCATTCACATGCAGAAGATCATCAGTCTGCATTTCCCCACCTCCAGCGAGATGCCACCACCATACACATATTTGCCTCCTCTCCCTTTTCCGCTTCTGAAGTGACCATTTCCTCCAGGACACCCTGGTCCGCTCGTTATTCACTGCCAACACCTATCCCCACCTCCCCCACCATATGTCAACCTCATTTTCCCCTGCTGGAGGTGTTACACTTTCCCATTTACCTCCTCTCTCCTCACTAACCCAAACATACCTCCCAGGTGAAGCAGCATCCTGTCAACATTTCTCACAATCCAGTCTACTGCATTCGCTGCTCACATTGTGGTCTGCTCTACATTGGGGAATCTAAAGGTAGACTGGGTGAACAGTTCACAGTATATCCAAGCTGTACCTATGCAAAAGACCCTGATTTTCCAGTTGCCTGCCAGTTTAATATCCCATCCTATTCCCTGGCCAATATCTCTGCGTCAGGCTTGCTGCAGTGTTCTAGGACATTGCAACGCAAGCTGGAAGAAGAACACCTCATTTTCCGTGGGCGGACCTTGCAGCCATTCAGACTCAAAATAGGATTCAATAATTTTAGGGACTGAACTCCTCAATGCCCCCTTCCCATACCACCAAGCCTAGTACTCACTTAGCCTTCCATTACTCACGGCTTATTTTAAGCTACTAACAGTCTCCTTTAACAGCTATTCAGTCTCTTCTGTATATAAATCAACACTTTCAGGGCTACCATCCGTTCTGAGGAAGGGCCACTGAATTACAAATTTTAATTCTGATTTCTCTGGACAGAGGCAGCTAGACTCGAAACATCAGCTCTTTTCTCTCCTAACAGATGCTGCCAGACCAGCTGAGATTTTCCAGCAATTTCTCTTTTGGTTACAAATTCCTCGAGATTCAACTGAGTAGCAACTTTATTTGTATCGTTCGGATCAGTCAATTTGTCACAGTTCAGAAAGAAAAAAATCGATTGAGGGAAACTCAGCAGGTCTGGCACTCTCTGAGCAGAGATACACAGAATTAACATTTGATTCCAATGTGAGTTTTTCAGAACAGTGTCACATCATATTCCATATGTTAACTTTGTTTCTCTCTGCAGATGCTTCCTCATCTGTTGCGCTTTTCCATCATTTTTTATTTGTATTTCATGTTTCCGTATCACTATATTTCATTTTCTTGACAGGGCTACATGCTTAATTTGGTTATATATGGACCATGTAGTCCTTTCCTTTTCCTATTATCGTTGGTGTGTCTGTGACAGCTGTGTTACGGCCGAAATCTGTTTCTTCTTTAAGATGCAAAGGAAAAAAAATATTTTTCTGAATATCGTGTAAATCTCAGGAACGCCATTTTGTTTGAAAAGACATTTCAGAGGCAGCTGAAATTTCATGAGATAACAGGAATAAATTATTGATGGCGGAACGGTCTTGTGTCCTTCGTTGAACCAGCTTGTCTACCCCCTCTCCAAAGGCTTTGATTACATAACACAGAATTATTTACAGCAAAAGTGGGGGGAAACTCTGCCCATTCTCTCTTCCAGCTTGGAACGACTATATCTCCCCTTTTTGTCTCCTGTACTGTCCTCATAGCCCTCCACATTTTGTTATTAGTGTCTGCTTTTAATTTTAAGTATCCTGTCAGATATGGACAATATTATCAAACTCAAACAAAACAAACAGAACTTAGAGGGCAAGCTCAGCAGGTCTGGCAGTATCTGTGAAGAGAAATCAAAGTTAATGTTCTGGTCCAGTGATCCTAATTAATCTGTATTCCCAATGATTAAGTACTGTGTATATAAAATATAGTTCACTTTATCACATTTGAAATGATCCTGTTCAGTTCACTTTGTCATTCAGCGTTGCATCTCCCAAATGTTGGAGGTTTCCTTGTTGTGCATTAGATTTTATTCTGTCTGGCAGAAAGAGTGATGATGACTGGGGAATATCATTGTACTCCCCATGCAGTCTCCACAGCCACTATCCCCATTCTGTCCTATCTCCCAGCCAATGTCATATTCATTCGAAGCTGACTCATTAATTCATAAGTCTTAATGAATAAGTTCATTGTAATTATCACTTTTGGTTTTGGACTGAGGCCAAAATGCGTAAAAAAATACGGTTTTACAGCAAATAAAACTACATTTAGAAGTTTGTCAATTTGTATAAATAAATTATTGAAGCGTCTTCCCTAAAGAAGTTCCAAAGTTGCCTTGTTAGAGCAATAAGAGGAACATTCAGAGAAGTCCACACTTCCTGTCAATATTCAGAGTAAATGTGCCCAGTGACAGTGTGTTGGCTGGCGTTTGTTCCCGTGGAGGAGAGAACAGCACAGTAACAACATCCTGGTTGTGTTTCTTTTGGGGGATGGAGGGATTTGGGGAGACATGGTTACAGCATAGTAAACGGATAACAGAGCAGAATCATCTATCCTACGAAAAGATAACATCCATCATTCTCCCTCACAACTGACTTCACTAGAGCAATTGGTGATGGGAGATTTGACCAATAGCCAGCAATGTCAACATGTCGTCCAGTCCAGTCATATTGTGAACTGAATGTGCTGGATTGAAAGCTGGGACTGGTTTTCACTAGAGCAATTGGTGATGGGAGATTTGACCAAGAGCCAGCAATGTCAACATGTCGTCCAGTCCAATCATATTGTGAACTGAATGTGCTGGATTGAAAGCTGGGACTGGTTGCTCAGTGACTATGATTAATGTCAGTCTCCATGCAATGTAACTGTCACTGGAGGGTTTCCCTGTCCTATTGGTGAAGGGTGATCTGAATCTGAGAATAGCGGACTGGAACATTGCAACAATGGAGATGAAGTTTTTCTTGAGTCGTTTCAAGATTTCTCCCTGTTGGGAATTTATACCATATCGGATATCAGCAGTGCTGATGATTGTTCTGGGCGGGGTGAAGTGTGTGCTACTCACCTATTCTCGCTATTGTTGGTGATCTCCACCTCTCTCCATTCATTAATCCCGCAAACAAGTTTGAATTTCGTTGCAATTTCTGTTATCTATATTTGTCAGAGAAAGAAACTACTGTCTACAGTTTCAATTGCAGTCTCCATTCATTATCTATGAATTGCAGACCACTCCCTCACAAACATCTGAGAACTAAACTGTGCCAAACCTCGAGATCCCTTTTTGCCCTGAACTGATTTATGTCTTCTGTTCTCTCTGTCACCAAACCTATCCACTACCAGCTCCTAATATCCCCAATTTCCATCTCTGGGGCAGTGCTGTTGCTGAACAATCCATTGCCGACACGTTGGTAAAATTCAGACTTAATGTTTCAAACTCTCTTCTGACCACAAATATTTCAAACATAAAATTGTTCTTGTCTCGGAAGTTACTTCATGATTAAGACAATATATGAATGCAGGAATGTCGCTGGATGTAATTCAGAAGCAAAGCTTATTGAACGAAAGGTATTGTTTCAAGTGATTTGTTTCAATTCCACCACCGCTGATGACAGAATTTCAATAAAACTGATAAGAATTGGAAAAAAAGTGAATTTCACAAAGACAACCATAAAAGCAACATTTTGTCTGAAAGCCTTCCTGTTTCACTGATCACCTTCGTTAAAGAAAACTAATGTTATTACCCGGTCTGGGTTAAGTGAAACTTCACACCCATGACAATGGGCTTTACTTTATATTGGCTTGTGGAATGGCCTCAGAGTCAGGGCAATTAGCGATGGTCACCAAATGCTGCCCTTGGCCGAGATGCCAACATCCCACGAAATAACAAAACTGAAGGTGAAATCAAATAAATGAAGTAGCTGAAAATCTGAAACTACTGAAAGAAATGCAAAGAAACGAACAGAAAGTGCTGGGGAACTTTCCTAAACTGAAAGCAGCTGGAAAACAGTGTGATTAATACTATTGACATGGAAGTCTGCTTTGAAGGGAAGGAGGAATCAATAGAGAAAGAGGGATATAGAAGAAAAAGAGGAAACAAAGAGAATGATGATCAGCTGGGCTGGAAATAAAACGTGAGATTAACCTCATTTATTTTTCGCCATTCCCATCTTCCTGAATATCATGCCCATGTACATACAGGTATTCCCCGCTTTTCAAAAGTTCGCTTTTCGCCACTTCACTTCCCGAATGACCTACATCAGGGCCTTGTTACGCTAACCAAAAGAAATCCGAAGAGGATTTTAACTTTTGCGATGAAATGCGAAGCTTTTCCCACATAAATTAGTGCTGCTGCACTTTACACCATATCAGCTAGCGGACGGTTTCTTTCAGATAGCGAGGGAAACCTGTATTTGTCTAAGATCATGTTTTAAGCGATTTGATTCCCCCTGTCAGTATTCCCTGCGTGTGTTCATCTTCTTATATTTGTTAACGGGATATGGGTATCTCTGACTGGGCCAGCATTAGTTCACTTTCACAGTTGCCCTTGAGAAGATCTTGAGCCAATGCAGTCCACGTGATTGATTTGATTTGATTTGATTTGATTTATTTCAGTCAAATGTACAATGGAAAGGTTTGTTTTGCGAGTAGTGCAGGCACATGATAGTAAACAAGAAAACAGAGATCGTGGGGTACTTACACACAGTGAGGCATACATGATTACAGCTTCACAAGAGGTGAGCAAAGCAAAATCGACATTAGCAAGATTAATATTATTTGAAAAGTTAGAGATGTCAATTCGTCAGTCTAATTATAGTAGGGAAGGAAGTGTTCTTGAGCATGCTGGTCCAGGTTTTCAAGCCTCTGTGTCTCCTCCCTGTTGGAAGAGGTTGTCGGAGAACATTACCGGTTTGGGAGAAATCTTTGATGTTGCCAGCCTTTCTGCGACAATGACAAGTATAAATGACGGAAGGTGGTCTTCCGCGATGGGCTGGGCTGTGTACACAACCGTCTGTAGTTTCCTATGGTCCTGGGCAGAGCAGTTACCATGTCAGACCATTATTCACGTGACTAGAATGCTTTCAGTTGCCTGTGTACGGAAAATTGCGAGACGTGTTGTTCCATAGAACATAGAACATAGAAGAATACAGCTCAGTACAGGCCCTTCGGCCCTCGATGTTGCGCCGATCCAAGCCCACCTAACCTTCACTAGCCCACTATCCTCCATATGCCTATCCAATGCCCGCTTAAATGCCCATAATGAGGGAGAATCCACCACTGCGACTGGCAGAGCATTCCATGAACTCACGACTCGCTGAGTAAAGAACCTACCCCTAACATCTGTCCTATACCTTCCAAAATAGTTAGATGTAACAACTGGCTGTTAAACGGATACCCATGTTTTGGGTGCTGTTTTGACAACAATCAAAATTTAACCGATAATTTTAAATTATGTCTTCGATATCAAAGCCCAGTTGAGTTAATTGCATTGCCAGCATCGAACCAATGAGCCATCACCGGCTTCAAATGAATAGAGAAGCCATCACCATCACAGCGAGGGAGAAAGAGACAGATACGAAGGGAATGAGAGAGAGAACACAGCGAGGGAAACACATGGACAGTCAGTCAAAGAGAGAACGGAAATAAAACAAGGAAACAAACCGTCACATGGAGAGGGAGCAGAAAGAAAAGTAGGTTCAGGGAAAGCAACAGACGGCAGGGAAACGGAAAACAGAGGGAAACAGACAGGGAGAGAGACACAGGAAGAGACAAAGGACACGGGGAGCTGGGGCATGGGGCCACAGGGAGCTGGGGGGTATGGGAGAAGCTGGGGGTGAGGACCGGAGAGAGCTGGGAGTGAGCACTGGAGGGAGCTGGGGGGGATGGAGGTGAGGATTTATTTTGAACTGTACCAAGATGTCTAGGCAGATCATAGTAAGCAAGGATGTACAGAACGATGGCTGTAAAACATGTTTGAGAGGCGTATAGGTTACGCTGCACAGAGCATGCGCTAGGTGAGATCAACATGTACAAGATCAGCATTTTCTGAGATTAGTGAGTCCATTCATCCGTCTAATAACAGCCAGGAAAAAGCCGTTACTGAACCAGTTGATCTGTGTTTTCAAGCTTCTGTATCTTTTAGCCTGATGGAAGAGGTCGTGGGAGATCTTAACAGGCATGTGATGGGTCTTTGGTAATGTTAGAACTAAGAACATTCCAGTACAACAGGCCATTCGTCGGTCAAACCCTGCGCTGATCCAGATCCTCTATCTAAACCAGTCGCCTATTTTCTAAGGGTCTGTATCTCTTTGCTCCCTGCCCATTCATGTATCTTTCTGTAAACATCTTAAATGGAGCACCACTGGTCACAGTTCTCCATTTTGAGAAACTGCCTTCCCCGACTACGCTCTGTACCCTGTTGCCCAGCCAGTTCTTTATCCATGCAGCTAGCACACCATGTGAGTTCACTTTCTCCATAACCCGACCATGGGAAAACTTATCAAACGCCTTCCTGAAGTCCATGTTCATGACATCTACAGTTCCTCCCTCATCAACCAACTTTGTCACTTGCTCAAAGAATTCGATTAAGTTTGTAAGACATGACCTTCCCTGCACATAACCATCTTGCCTTTCACTGATAAGACCATTTTCATCCAAATGAGAAAAAATCCTATCCCTCAGTATCTTCTCTGGCAGCTCCCCTACTCCTGATGACAGGCTCACTGGTCTGTAATTAACTGGATTTTTCATGCTACCCTTCTTAAACAACAACTTTCCACTCCTCCGGGACCTCAGTTGTGTTAAAGGATGCTGCAAAAATATCTATTAATGCCCCAACTAATTCCTGTTTCCCTTCCCTCAGTAATCTGCCATAGCGGTGGAGCTTCTCGTCAAAAGGAAGAAGGTAGCTTACATAACGTGGAGGAAGCTAAGGTCAAGCTCAGCTCTACAGGATTACAGGCAGGGGAGGAAGGAGCTCAAAAATGGTCTGAGGAGAGCCAAGAGGGGGCACGAGAAAGACTAGGCAGAACGGATTATGGAGAACACAAAGGCATTTCACACTTGTGTGAGGAATAAGGGAATGGTCAAAGAAAGAGTAGCGTCGATCAGGGATAGCATAGGGAACTTCTGTGTGGAGTCTGAGGAGGTAGGGGTAGCCCTAAATGTGTTTTTTGCGTCTGTCTTTACGAAAGAAACGAACTTTGTAGTGAATGAAACCTTTGAAGAGCAGGTGTGCATGCTGGAATGGATAGAGATAGAGGAAGCTGATGTGCTGAATATTTTCTCAAACATTAAGATTGAAAAGTCGCCAGGCCGGGACCAAATTTGTCCTCTGCTGCTTTGGGAAACGAGAAATGCAATTGCTTCGCCACTTGCGAAGATCTTTGCATCCTCACTTTCCACCAGACTCGTACCTGAGGACTGGAGGGAGGCAAATATACTTCCTCCCTTCAAGAAAGGAAATAGGGAAATCCCGGCAATTATGGACCAGTAAGTCTCACGCCTGTCGTCTGCAAGGTATTAGAAACGAATCTGAGGGTTCGGATTTATGACCATCTGCAAGAGCATGGCTTGATTAAATGCAGTCAACACGGCTATGTGATGGGCAGGTCATGCCTCACAAACCTTATCGAGTTCTGTGAGGATGTGACTGGAAACGTTGATGAGAGTCGAGCTGTGGATGTGGTGTATATCGACTTCAGCAAGGCAGTTGATAAGGTTCCCCATGGTAGGCTCATTAAGAAGGTCCGGAGGAATGGGATACAGGGGAACTTAGCTGTTTGGATACAGAATTAGCGAGCCAACAGAAGACAGCGAGTGGTAGTAGAAGGGAAATATTCTGCCTGGAAGTCAGTGGTGAATGGTGTTTCACAGGGCTCTGTCCTTGGGCCTCTACTGTTTGTAATTTTTATTAATGACTTGGATGAGGGGATTGAAGGATGGCTCAGCAAGTTTGCAGATGACACAACGGTTGGAGGTGTCGTTGAAGGTATAGAGGGCTGTTGTAGGCTGCAGCGGGACATTGACAGGATGCAGAGATGGGCTGAGAGGTGACAGATGGAGTTCAACCTGGATAAATTACGAGTTGATGCATTTTGGAAGGTCGAATTTGAAAGCTGAGTACAAGATTAAGGATAGGATTCTTGGCAGTGTGGAGGAGCAGATGGATGTTGGTGTGCAGATACATATATCCCTTAAAATGGCCACCCAAGTGGACAGAGTTATTAAGAAAGCATATGGTGTTTTGGCATTCATTAACAGGGGGATTGAGTTTCAGAGTCCTGAGATCTTGTTGCAGCTCTATAAAACTTTGGTTAGACCGCACTTGGAATGCTGCGTCCAGTTCTGGTCGCCCTATTATAGGGAAGATGGTGATGCTTTTGAGAGAGTTCAGAGGAGGTTTACCAGGATGCTGCCTGGACTGGAGGGCTTATCTTATGAAGAGAGCTTGACTGAGCTCGGAATTTTTTCATTGGAGAAAAGGAGGAGGAGATGGGACCTGACTGATTATACAAGATAATGAGAGGCATAGATAGAGTCGATAGCCAGAGACTATTTCCCAGGGCAGAGATGGCTAACACGAGGGGTCATAGATTTAAGATGGTAGGAGTGAACTGTAGAGGGGATGTCAGAGGCGGGTTCTTTACACAGAGAGTTGTGAGAGCATGGAATGCGTTGTCAGCAGCAGTTGTGGAAGCAAGGTCATTGGGGACGTTTAATAGACTGCTGGACATGCATATGGTCACAGAAATTTGAGGGTCCATACATGAGGATCAATGGTTGGCACAACATCGTGGGCTGAAGGGCCTGTTCTGTGCTGTACTGTTCTATGTTCTATGTTCTTTGTTCTAGATGTTGGCAGCCTTTCTGCGGCAACGAGCCATGTAAATAGAGTTAATGGTTGGGAGATTGGCTGTGCACCCAACCTTCTGCAGTTTCTTGCGGTCCTGGGCAGAGCGTTGCTGTATGAAGCCGTGACGCACCCGGACAGGATGCTTTCAATGGTGTATCTGTCGAAGCAGTACATACTGAATTTACTGAGCCTCCTGCGAAGAAGAGGGGTTGTTGAACCTTCTTGACTGTCACACCTATCCAAGAAGACCAGGGAAGGCTGTCAGTTATCATCACTCCGAGGGAGTTGATGCTCTGCACTTCCTCAGCCATTGATGTAGATGACGGTGTGTTCCTCTCCTTTCTTTCTGAACTCAATGATCAGTTCCTCAGTATTGCCGAATTTGAGCGAGTAGTTATTATCATTACACCATGCCACTAAGCCCTCAACCTCCTTTCTGTATTCTGAATCATCATTGTTTGATATCTCTCCTGATTTGGTGATGTCATCAGCGAACTTGTAGCTGGCGTTGTTTGGAATTTGACAACACAGCTGCGTGTGTACAGAGCGTACAGTAGGGGGTGGAGACAGAGATATGGGAGTAGAGGGAGTAGGGTATGGGGATGAGGACACAACCTTTGGGGTAGAGGGAGTAGGGTCGGGGGATGAGGACACAACCATGAGAGTACAGGGAGTACAGTAGGAGGCTGAGGGCACAGCCGTGGGTGTACAGGGAGTACAGTAGGGGGCTGAGGGCACAGCTGTGGATATACAGGGAGTACTGCAGGGGGCTGAGGACACTGCTGTGGGTGCACGGAGAGTACAATAGGGGGCAGAGAACACATCCTCCAGGAGTTCCAGTGTTGAGTTTTAATGTGGAGAATGTGCAGATACGTATCTTCACAGATTGACGCCTGTGTGTCAGAAACCGGGGTATCCAGTTGCAGAGAGTGGAGCCGTGATCAAGGTCACAGAGTATTGAGATAAGTCTGGAGGGGATAATGATGTTGAATATGGAGCTGTAGTCAATGACCAGGAGTCTGGTGTAGGCATCCTTGTTGTCCAGATGTTCCATGGATGAGGGCAGGGCAGGTTTCCGGCATCAGATGTAGACCCGTTACACCAGTCGGCACATTATAGGACGGCAGGTCAAGCTTGGAGACTGAAGGTCGTGTGGGCCATAACCAGCGTCTCAAAGCACTTCATGTTTATTGAAGTCAGAGCCACTGGGCGGGAGTCATTAAGGAACGTTGAATGTGATTTCTCACTTACAAGGATGATGGTGGTCTTCTTGAAGTGGGTTGGGATTTCGGCTTCAGGAGGGAGAAGGCGAAGTTGTTTTTTAAATACCTCTGCTAGTTGGTCCTCACAACATCTGAGTGCTCAGCCAGGAACACTCTGCAGGTCTGTCACTTTTCTTGATTTGACCGGCAGCAAGACTGATCATGTCTGCCGTGGTGATAGCAGGCACAGGTACATCCGAGGCTGTCAGAGGCTCCCATGGCTGTGTCCTCATCCCCCGACCCTACTCCCTCTACTCCCAAGTTTGTGTCCTCATCCCCATACCCTACTCCCACTACTCCCATATCTCTGTCTTCACCCCCTACTGTACGCCATGTACACACGCAGCTGTGTTGTCAAATTCCAAACAACGTGGCAGTCACACAGTCATTCATCAGAGACATTCCCTCCCCCAACTCTCTCCATCATCATCAACACAATGATTTTGGTGTTATGAGCAACACACAGTTAGTGTTGAGACAGAGTGACATCATTAGATTGGGATTGTGCGCCGTCAAGTCCTTTGTCCTTTGTCACCATAAATTCACAACAAAACGGGGGCAGGGTGTGCTCCTACTGGGTGTCGGTGGTGCAGGAAGTGAAGATTTTAAAGGTATAATTCCAGTCAAGCCACTGCTTTAACCTGAATAGTGTAAACCACCTTGAGTGCTGCGTCTTTTCAATGGTGGATAGTCGTTAGGGAGTCAGGAAATGCCATTTACATGAACCACCTGAACAAAGGACCTGAGAGCAGTTTTGTTAAGTTTGGATATGATACTGTGATGTTTGGATGGGCAGGCGATATTCATGAAGTGGGGAGGCTACATTAAAGCTTGGACAGTTTAGGGCTGTGGGCAAACACGTGGTTAATTGAACACAATATGGGATCGTGTGAGATTATGCACTTTCATTGGCGGAATAGAGGCAGACACTATGTCCTAATAGGATCCATTGAATCTGAAGCACAAAAGGATTTTGAAGCACTCATCCTCTCTTATGGTTAATGTGCAGTTTCAATTGACAGTTAGGAAAGCAAATGCAATGTTAGCATTCATTTCAAGGGATCTAGAATACAAGAGAGGAGACATACTGCTGAGAATGTAATGGGTTATCTTCAGACGGCATTTGGAAGTTGTTTTGGGCACTATCTCTGGGGAAAGATCTGCTGATGTTGGAGGTGATCCATCCTGGGGATGGTGATTTGTCATATGCACGGCAGTGTGTGTACTCGATGGAGTTTAGAAGAATGGGAGGTGAGGTGTCCGATAGAAACTGATTGATCACTGTAAAGATTGCTACAGTCAGTGTATAGAAGATAGTTCCACTAGTCATACAGACAATAACAAAATGGCAGTTTCAGAGTGATGGAATGGGCTGCATGGCCTCAAACTATTACGATATCTCATGCTCTTTAGGTAGTAGGGTCTTTTATTCAGTGCAGAATTGTACGTCTCTGACCTGCTTTTGGAACCCTTGTATTTGTATGGTGATTTTGCTTCATGTTCTGTTCAATAGTAACCCCTGTGATATGGACGGCGGGAGGATTCAGTATCGGCCAGTAATCCATTAAACGTTGAATATTAGCAACGATCTGTGAGTCTCATCTGGCGGGTGTACATTGTCTCTGCGATGATTGTCATTTTCAGTCTGGTATTTTCGAAGGATCGATCCTGTTACGCCAGTGTTGTTGAATTAAACAAAACAGATGCAATTTATCACAGCACACAGCAACAATAAGTCATCGAACACTGAACACCCTCTCATAAAAGAAACGTCTACAATGTTCTGTATAAGAAACACTGCTTTCCTGTTCATGTTCAAATCATATAACCTGTCCCATTGAGAAGCTCAACTTGGAACTATTTTTTTAAAATCGTTTTTTGGATGCGGGCATCGCTGGATGGGCCCACCATTTCTTGCCCGTCCCTCGTTGCCCCCTTGAGAAAGTGGTGCTGGGCTGCCTTCTTGAAGCGCTGCAGTCCACTTGCTGTGTGTTGACCCGCAATGCTATTAAGAAGGGAATTCCAGGGCTTTTTCTTTTCTCCCAGCAACAGTGAAGGAACAGCTATATATTTCCACATCAGGATGTTGACTGGTTTGGAAGGGAATCTGTAAGTGGTGGGGTATTCTCAAAGGTCTGCAGCCCTTGTCATTCTAGACGTAAGTGTTCGTGGGATTGGAAGGTGCTGTCTGAGAATCTTTGGGGAATTTCTGCATTGTGTCTAGTAGATAGTACATACTTCCACTACTGAGAGACGATGGTGGAGGGAGTGAATGCTTGTGGATGTGATGCTAATCAAATGGACTGTTTTGTCCTGGATGGTGTCAAGCTTCTTGGTATTGTTGGGTCTGCACTCATTCAGGCAAGTGGGAGAATTCCATCTCATTCCTGACTTGTGCCTTGTAGATGATGGACAGGCTTTGGGAAGTCAGGAGGTGAGTTACTCACAAAGTATTCCTAGACTCTGATCTGCTCTTATATTTTTGTAGCGAGTCCAGTTGAGTATCTGGTCAATGATAACCCCCAGGATATTGATAGTGGTGAATTTAGTGATGATAATGCTGCTGAATACCAAATTGTTATATTGTTTCTTATTGGTGATGATCATTGTCTAGCATCTGTATGGTGCGAATGTTACTTGCCACGTATCAGCCCAAGCCTGGTGAGGGTCCAGATCTATTGCATTTGGGCATGGACTACTTCCATATCTGAGCATTTGCGAATGGTGCTGAACCTTATGCTGTCATTGCCAA
>NW_025213278.1:15539-20355 GCF_004010195.1 Chiloscyllium plagiosum
CAACAATGACCATCTTCCTATCTGTCAGGTATGACACCAATAATGGAGTATTTTCCCGCAATGCCCTTTTTGCTCGGGTTCCATGATGCCACATTTGAAAGAATGTAGCATAATGTCAAGGGCTGGAATTCAGCTGCTTTTTCTATGTTTGAACCAAGGCTGTAATGAAATGGATAGATATGGACAGACAGAAGTAAGAAGTTTTATTCAGAACTTCCTCTGGACTGCAAACCCTTTGTCTGGGTGTCATACACTGTGAGCAGTGTGCTGATACTGGCTGTCATCCCACATCACTTACTCCCAATAATGTCACAGAGCTAGGTTACTGACAGCTCACAAAGTCCATTCGGCCAATAGATCAGTACCATGGAAAAGGTGGATTTTTTTAAAAAATAGACTATGCCAAGAACAGCAGGGAATGATAACAACCCCCACTGTGTGAGAGACTGGTCCAGAGAATCTTAGTCAGATCGATCACTGACTGTCGTGGAAATTAATCTGACTGGACTCAGATGTGAGCAAGAGCAAAGGAAAAGCTTTATTTTTAACCACTGCAGGGAGCCAATACACTTGGCAAACACACCTTGTGTAAGGGCCCTGAACATAATTAACGTATTCCTTTTATGCTCGTCATATCACACGCTCAAGGACATGGGCTGGGAACCATTCAAGTTCTTATTTTCTCACTCCCTTGCCGTAGACATAACTGTCTTTATGTTTTCCTTTGCTTTTCTGCTGAATTCGCCTGCTCGCCAGGCCAGGTTGAATATGTACAAAGTTCAGCAAAGTCCAGTTGTCTCTTCGACTGCAGAATTCAGCAAAGTGTTTGCAACGTTCAGAAAAGTTTTAGAATTAGCATAGCGTTCTCTTTCACGTTTCACCGAAAATGTTAAGTTGGTTTCTTTTCTATTACACTGACGGAGGGGAAATCAGGATCTCAGCTATGGATCAAATAATGATTGACAAATATCGCACACCACTTCCATAGTTTTGTAATCCACATTTCAATTTATATAGCTCCATATCAGGAGTGCATTTTAACAACCGTATCTCTTTGTAGTTTGCATATTTCAGTCTGTACATAAAATCACTTTTCCCTGTAGTTTGTATTGCATAAATGCATTTCATTAATATTGTCTCTGCTAATTCCTCATTGTAGATGTGACCTTGAATCTGTTCTTCATATGAGTTATAACGAGTAACATTCCAATGCTAGTGATTGGGGAACATCACTGTCCCTCCGCCCAGACTGAACAGTCATGTCCCCGAGCCCTCGCCATCTTCTCTCTTTTCCCCAATGTCATAATCACAATGTAAATGAAGTCCAGTAAACGATACTTCATCACAATTCTTTAGCATCGATAACATCAACAACATGACCCGCACCTGCCCTATCTGATTCTGGAATAACAATCTGAATTGTGTTGGTCACGTACAATTCCCCGTTAACATAGGAGAAAGTGAGGTCTGCAGATGCTGGAGATCAGAGCTGAAAATGTGTTGCTGGAACAGCGCAGCAGGTCTGCAGATGCTGGAGATCAGAGCTGAAAATGTGTTGCTGGAACAGCTGTCTGACCTGCTGCGCTGTTCCAGCAACACATTTGCATCCCCGTTAACATATCCATGCGATTTGTTTGTTATAAAACCACATTGTCTCAGGCACATTTTGCCATCAGATCATGGATGAAAGATGTTCTCTCAATGTTTTACTGATATTGCAATGACTGATCTGTAGTTACAGGATTTGTTTCTCCATGTATGAGCAGAGAAGCATGTTTATGGTCTGTTAAACCTCTGGCATTATATCCACATCCAAGGCAGACTGAATGATTACACACAATCAATCTTCCATCTTCAACATTCCTTCCTTCAGTCACACTCACATATCACACCCAGAATGCATGAATGTTCAAAGTTATTTTGAATTTTAATGAAATAGTATTTAATTGAAAGGGATTAACTGATCTGTTAATTCAGCGATTGTGATTATGTCAGTCTCCATGGATCCTATGCGTCCCTAGAGAAGTTCTCTCTTCTATGAATAAAGGAATGCTTTCAGTATTTTATCCCGTCGTATGACCGGGAGCATTACCCACACCAGTAACAGGGATCCGCAGCTTCAGAGAGAGAGTGAGGAGAGATCAGAAACTGATAGCAGTAGACTGGAATATTCCAATAATGGACAGGAGTTTATCCTATGGTCTTTACTGGCTTTCCCAGCCTTGGATATCATTAGTATCGCGGATTGAAGATGTACTGATGGTTATTCAAGCTGTTCACTATCCTATCCTTGCTATAGTTTGTGCTCCTGGTGAGTCACTAAAGCTGTCTAGTGAAACAGTCTGAACTGAAGTGATGCTCATTATATGTAAATTTTGGACAGGTGCAAGTCAATGTTTTCATTTTCAATCAAAGATTCCATTCTTTCGAAATTATAACGAGCAAATTACTCAATACAAGTTGCTCACCAATTTGCGAAGATGAAACAGACTGCTCTCAACCTCCTTGATTCATTTCCTCCTGCCCAGTTTACATCTCCATATCTTCCCCTCTCACCAATCCTTTCCGGTACCACCGTTGTGACATCCAGTATCCTCCTCAGCCTCATGCAATTCCTCCATAAACCTTCGTTTGTGCCTTTGTTGATTCCGGATACAGCTGTTTCACGTCCCTTCTACCACGTGTCCATTGCAAAACACTTGCACTTGAGATGTTTAACTTGTTCTCTGCACAGAATCTGAAAGATGGGATGACAGTGTATGGTGGTCACATCATTGGTTCATAATCTAGAGCCACAGAATTATAATCTGTTGTTATCGGCTTGCCTCATGCCCATTAGAGAAAACAGTTGGTCATCCTTCCCTGGTCAGGTTTCTGTGTGACTGCAAACCCACAGCACTGTGATTTACTCTTTTCTGTCCTGTGGAACAGCTGAACTAGCCACTTAGCTCAAGGTCGGCATAAGATGCTGGCCTGACCAGGTCTGCACAGATCCCGCAAGGGTAGATCAAAAGGATGGATAACTACCTTCCTCTGCCTGTATCCCATATTCCAGCAGTTCATTTCCATTCAGGTACGTGGCCATTTATTGTTTTAGATGTATTTTTTTGTGATTGAGTTTCTCCCCGAGAGTGATGTCCATCTGAATAGGCACCTCCGGTGCTGGCTTTATTGATGCTGACCTACAGCTGTACGGATGTTTTAAATTCCAAATCAGTGCCAGTGCATCGTAAATGAATGATTTCCTATTTCACACAAAAGGAACGGAGCCAGCTAAGTAAGGGAAAGGAATTATTGCGATCAAACCTGAGATTGTAGTTGAGGTAGTATTTGGGGCATTGTG
Organism: Chiloscyllium plagiosum; assembly: GCF_004010195.1. NCBI lineage: Eukaryota > Metazoa > Chordata > Chondrichthyes > Orectolobiformes > Hemiscylliidae > Chiloscyllium > Chiloscyllium plagiosum. The sequence goes on from NW_025213278.1 coordinate 18,883, forward strand.
GACAGATTTTCTCTCCTTTATAAAAAGTGATCTCCTTACCAAAGAGAGTGTGAAAAGGAGTTCCATCGGATTAATCTCTGGGATAATGGCACCAGGAGGAGTGAGTGAAGGTTGATCTGTAGCGCTGTGAGAGAATTCGAGGTGATTGCATTGAACACTGGGGGGGATGGGCAACCTCTCATTATATTCTAAACAGACAATGAGAAGGTGATAGATTCCATGACTGTTGTTTCACTCAGGATGCACAATTCGGGATAGTTTAAGTGCGTCTGAGGACGTTACGCCCTCCCACCCTAACCCCCACTCCCCACGGTAATTGACAGAGAAGGAGAGGTCCAGGTTTTGAATAAACTCTCCCCACATGAAATCAGTGCAATTGGTGTGTGATCCTGCACTGACTGTCATATTATCCACCACCCTGAGAGCAGCCACAATACCTGCATTCTAAAACAGTTAACTATTCCCTCCAGCTTCTGACTTTCATGAAGAACATGAATCCATCTTCTCGGAGATACAACGTGCCTCCTTGAGGTTTAAACCATCAGACGATAAGACATAGGAGCAGAAAGTTGGCCATTTCGCCCATTGAGTCTGCGCCACCATTCAATCATCGCTGATAGGTTTCTCAATCCCATATCCCGACCTTCTCCTTGTAACCCTTGATCCCCTGGATGATCAAAATCTTATCTATCTTCGTCCCAAATGTACTCAATGACCTGGCCCCCACAGCCTTCTGTGGCAACAAATTTCAAAGATTCGCCATTCTCTGGTTAAAGACATTTCTCCTTATCACTGTTCTAAAGGGTATTCCTTGCATCTCAGGCTTTGCCCTCGGCTTCTAGTCCAATGGAAACATCTTACCAACATCCACTCTGTCCAGGTCATTCAGTATTCTGCATGCTTCCATTACAATCCCTCGCATTCTTCTAAACTTTATCGTATATAGACCCAGAGTCCTCAAACAAGCTTCATACGATAAGCTTTTCATTCCTACGACCATTCTCGTGAAGATCTTGTGAACATACCCCAGGCCCAGTACATCCTTCCTGAGATATTGGGCTCAAAAGAACGCACAATACTGCAAATGTGGTCTATTCAGAGCCGTATACAATCTGTTTTGTATTCAATTCCTCTCGTAATAAATGCCATCAATAATAAATGCAGTTGTCCTCCTAACTACTGCCTCAACCTGCAAGCTTACCTTGAGAGAACCCTGCACTAGAACTCCCAAGTCCCTTTGCACTTCAGATTTCTGAATTTTCTCCCCATTTAAAACATAGACCATGCCTCTATTCTTCGTGGCAAAGTGCATGACCTCACACTTTGCGACGTTGGAATGCATCTGCCAATCTCTTTACCTGTCCAACTCCTTCTTCAGCCTCTCCGCCTCCTCTATTTGCCTATCTTTGTATCGTCTGCAAACTTAGCCAGAGTGCCCTTAATTCCCAAATCTACATTGTTAACGTTCCGATT
>NW_025213278.1:20858-26013 GCF_004010195.1 Chiloscyllium plagiosum
ACCCTTATTGTACTCAGTCATCTCTTGTGTGAAACCTTGTTCAAGAACTTCTTGAAGACAAGGTGGATAACTGTGCTTGGTCGAGCCTGCTCATTTCGTCTTCAAAGGATTCCAACAGATTTTTCAAGCACGACCTTCCCTTGATGAAACCGTAGTGACTTTGCCCTATTTTACCAAATACTTCCAAGTGTTCAGAAATCTCATCCTTCACAATGGATTCCAGGATCTTACCCACGACCGAGTTTAAGCTATTCATTGTGGATCTTTTGTCTTTTTTCTTACTCCCTCGTTAAAGAGGGGTGTCACGTTAGTGTGTTTCCAGTCTTCTGAGATTTGTCATTACTCTAGTGATTCCTGAAAGATCACCACGATCACCTCCCTTCTCTCTTCAGCTATTTCCCTTATAACACTGGGATGTAGACCATCTGGTCAAGGTTATTTAACCATCTTCAATTCTTTTCTAGCATGTTCTCCATGGTGGTGGCCATTATACTCAGCTCTGACCTCTCAATCGCTTGAATGTTTAATGTATTACTCGTGTCTTCCATAGTTAAGGCTGATGCGAAGTAATTCTTCAGTTCCTTGGCCATTTTCTCGTTTCCCACTACTATCTCTGCAGTATCATTTTCCATCAGTCCAATGTTCACTTTTGCGTTCATTTGTACTTTATATAGCGACAGAAACTGTTACAGTCTTCCTTTATATTACCCCAGACTTAATAATCTCCCTCCTTATTTTATGCCCGCTGTTTTATCTTGGTAAGCTTCCCAAAACTCAGTTTTCCCACTGCACTTTGCCACATTATATCCTTTCTCTTTTTCTTTTATGCTATTCCCTAGTCAGCTATGGTTGCCTCATCCTCCCTGTACCATGCCTCTTTTTCCTCAGGATAAATCTCTGCTGTATCCTGAATTACTCCAAAAATCTCCTGCCATTGCTATTGCACTGTCTTTCCTGTTGTGCCCGTCTCCCAGTCAATTATACCCAGCTCCTCCCTCATGTCTCAGAAATTGCCTTTATTCAGTTGTAATATAGTTACTACTGATTCTACCTTCTCCATCTGAAATTGCAGTGTAAGTTCAATCATATTATGATCATTGCCTGCTAATAATTCCTTCACCTTAAGCTCCTTCATCTAGTTTGCCTGTACAAGCTGCCCCAAAAAGCCATCTCATCGACATTCCACAAATTCCTTTTCTTGTGAACCACGACCAACCTGAATTCCCAGTTCACCTGCATAATGAAATCCCACATGATCATTGTAACTTTGACTTTCCTACAGAACATTCCTGCTCCTGGTGTATCTAACACCCCAGCTCCCTGTACATAACTCTAACTGCATTTTTTCATCTTTTTGATTCCTCAATTCTACCGACACAGATTCTGCACCATCTGACCTTACTTCATTTCTTATTATTGATTATTGATTCAATTCCATTCTTAATACTGAAACAACTGTATCTCTCTGCCCACCTGCCTATCTTTTCGACAGGATGAATATCCTTGAATATTCAGCTCCTCATCCTGATCCTCTTGCACTGATATCACTGTAATGCCGATGACGTACCTGCCAATTTGTGAATGAGTCACAAGCGTATTTACCTTATTCCTTATGCTGCATGCATTTCGATATGATAGTTTAGTCCTGTATTACCCGTCGTTCTTTTCACTGTCATTTGTTTGTCCAGCCATTGGTACCTACACGGACCCTGACCACTGGATCATTTCCCGCCCAATCCAAGTTCTTCTGCATCCCAGATGATATATCCCAAACCCAAGCACCAGGTGGGCAACACATCATTCAGGACTCTCAATCTCAATCCCAGAGAACAGTAGCTATGTCTCTAACTCCAATTATCCATCATTGGGCGGCACGGAGACACAACAGTGCTGCTTCAAAGTGCTAGGGACTCGGGTTCAATTCCAATCTCTGGACGCTGTGTATGTGGACTTTGTAAATTCTTCCCGTGTCTGCATTGGGAACATGAACTCTTTCGTCTCTCCACAGTATGTCTCTGTGTTTGCTTCGGATTTCTATCATCTACAGTATTTTTGTTTTGGTTCGACAGAGAAATCTAGCAAATGTGACAGGTTTTTGTAAAAGCAGCCGTGCATCGCAGGTTCCCCGGTTGTTTAGGAATCTTGCCCAGCCCCTTCCGTGTGTGCAGTGTCCCTGGATACCCATTCCATCCCTTTCAGTCCCTCAGTCCATCGTCACTACATGCAGCCTTTTCTTGTGCCACCCCTGGGACTCCCCACACCCCATTTCCTGGCACTGGACACTCCCTTCGCAGGATTGTGCACACAACGACACTGGGCACTTGCTGACCCACTGGGGATGCTGGGTAAAGATCCTGCCATTGAAAGGAACAGAATAACTAAAGTCCAATTGAATAGCAAAGCAGAGTAAACAAGCTGCATGACATCCATCTGCTCTGACATTTTCTAGCTTTCTGTTTATCTTCGACCATCTGCAAATATATGGTTCATATGTATACCTTGTCAAACAGGTTTAGTGGCGGGGATAGATATCAGATCCTCTGGGCATTGGACTGATTCAGTGGACTCCACTTTCCTGAGGTCACACTTAAGTTTTTATTATCAAGTCTATCAACTTTAAAGAAAAGGCCTTGCTAGAGTTCTGTTGAAAGGATATTTGAATTTTGGGGACACTAGAATATGTCACGTGCGAGTGAGGTTAGGAATAGGAAGGTAGCACAATTACATACATGGCCAAACAGCTGGCAGGGAAGGCAGCACTTCTGATATGTGGATCATTGGGATTCCCGAGTCGGTAGGACCTAAACAAGAAGGACAGGATGGACCTGAACTGGCAGCAATCTCCGATATGTGGAGAGGGGTATAGCAGGAAAGACAGTGGAACAGCAATGGCAGGTGATTACAAGATTGATTCACGAGACACTGCAGAGATTCATGCTAAGGAATAGAGGCATGATACAGGGAGGATAAGGCAACCAGGACTGACGAGGAAAGTCAGGGATTGCATACAAGGAAAAGAGCAAGCATATCGTGTGGTGAAGGGCAGTGGGAAACTAGAGAATTGGGAAATTTATAAAGACCATAAGAAAGAAGGCAAAAATATAAGGAGGAAGAAGATTAAATATTGGGATAAGCGAACCAGCAATATAAAGGAGACTGTAAGAGGTTCTTTAGATATATAAAGTGCGAAAGAGTGGTAAAAGTAATATTGGATACTGGAAAATGATGCTGGAGAGACAGTAGTGGAAAACAAAGAAATGAATGAGGAACTTTGCATCAGTCTTCATGGTGGAAGACATGAATAATTTCACAAAAGTTGAAGAGAGTGAGAGGGCAGAGCTGAGTATGGTGGCCATTGTCAAGAAGAACATGTTAGAAAACTGAATGGCCTGAATGTGGATAAATAACCTGGACCAGATGGACTACATTCCAGCCTTGTAAGGGAGATAGCTGAAGAGGTAGTGCAAGTATAAGTAGTAATCTTTCGGGAATGACTAAAATCAGGAAAGGGCTAAGAAGCTGGAAATTGCTAATATCACACCCCGTTTAATAAGGGAGTTAAACAGAAAATTGAAAATTACAGACTGATTAGCCTTACCTTAGTTGTGGGTAACAACCTGGAATCCATCTGAAGGATGGGACTTCTGAATACTTGAAGGTCTTCGGGAAAATAGAGTAGAGTCAGCATGGTTTCATCAAGAGGAGGTCAGGCCTGACAAACCTGTTAGAATTCATTGAGGGAGTAACAAGCAGACTAGACCAAGAAGAACAATAGATGTTATCCGCTTGCTCCTCAAGAATCCTTTGACAAGGTGCCACACAGGAGGCTATTGAGAAAGATAAGGGCCCATGGTATTAGAAGCAAGGTGCGAACATAGATAGTAGCATGGCTGTCTGACAGAAAGCAGAGTGCTTTGGATAAAAGAGTCCTTCTCAGGATAGCAGCCAGGGACAAGTGGTGTTCCACAAGACTTAATGTTGGGGCCACAACTTTTCCCTTTATGCATTAATGATTTACATGAAGGAACTGAGGGGATTCTGGTTAAGTTTTCAAACAGTGCAAAGATAGATAGAGGGACAGGTAGCATTGAATAGGTGGTTCGGCTGCAGTAGGGTGCTCTACCGCATCTCCTCAACTTCCCGCACCTTCGCCCTTGGTCTCCACCCTTCCAACTACAACAAGGGCAGAACCCCACTAACCACAGAATACAACGCATCATCCTCCGCCATTTCCACCACCAACAGTCAGACCCCACCACCAGAGGTATAATTCCCTCCCCACCCATATCAGCAGAGAGCATTCCCTTCACAACTCCCTCGTGAGATTCACGCCCCCCCAATCCAACCCAGCCACTTTCCACCCCTGACACCTTCTTTGCCACTACCAGAGGTATGAAACCGATGTCAACAGTCCCTCCTCACCTCCATCCAAGGCCCAAAAGGATCCTTCCACATCAGGCAAATAACATCCTGTGCATCCAAACACCACATCTACTCTGTTTATTGCGCCGGATCTCCGTTCCATTGGGGAGACAGGACATCAACTTGCAGAACGGTTCAGGTAACAAACTCGGACGCACACACACCCAACAACCCCCTTCTCTATCCTTGAATACTTCAACTCTCCCTCCCACTACAACAAGGACATACAAATTTTTGGCCTCCTGCATGGGCAATTTCTAGCCAGCAGTCGTCTGGAGAAAGAACGCATCATCTTCCACCGAGGGACCGTCCAACCACACGGTATCAAAGGCAATTTCGCCAATTTCCTCATCTCCCCTCCCACCACCTTATCCCAGATCTAACCCTCTAGTTCAGTACCGCCCTATTTAACTGTCCAACCTATCCATCTTCCTTCCCATGTATCCATTCCACCTTTCACTCTGACCTTTCGCTATCACCACTCACCTTCATCTAGCTATCGCTGTCCGAGCTACGTTCCTCACAGGCCCAGCCCCTCCCATTTATCTCTCAGCCCACTTCCACCCAACCCCGTCGTTCTTGACGAAGACTTTATGCCTGAAACATCGAATCTCCGGCTCCTGGATGCCGCCTGACTTGCTGTGCTTTTCTAGCATCACACTTTTTGACTCTGATCTCCAGCATCTGCTGTCTTCACTTTCTCCTACTGAAGGATTTGTACAGGTTAGGGGAG
>NW_025213278.1:27235-31890 GCF_004010195.1 Chiloscyllium plagiosum
TCTGCTCAAATTTCTTCTGGTTGTATGGTTAATATTGGCTCTCCTAATTCCTCATTGGAGTTGTATCCCGAAATTTGATCTTCATATGATTTATGAAGAATAAAATTCCAATACTGATGGCTGGGAAATATCATATTCCCTCCCTCCAGTCTCAGCAGCCATGTCCCCAATATCATAATGACACTGCAATAGAAATCCAGTGAAAATTGCTTCATCATAGTTGATTGACATCGATAACATGAACAGCATGACCCTCACCTGCCCTCTCTGCTCCTCGAATAACCATCTGAATTGTGTGTCACATCATATTCTCTGTTAACATAGCCATGCCATTTTTCTGTTATCACTCATGTAATTGTATGCACATTTACCTGTCAGATTATGGACTATAAAAGTTCTCTCCATATTTTACTGACATCATAATCATTGATCAGGAGTTTCAGACGATATGTTTCGATTTATAAACGGAGAAACTTTTTTAAGTTCTGACAATCCTTTGACATTACTCACATATCTAAGGCAGATTGAATGAATACATCCAATCAATCTACCATCTCAAATATTTCTTCCCTTTGTTCATCACCCCCCACACACATATCCCATGCCAAATGTGTAACTTTAAACGTTTTTTTGAATTTTAATAAAATCAATATTGAATTCAAAGGGGTGAACTGAAGCTACTTGTATAGTGACTGTGATTAATGTCAATCTCCGTGGATCCTAATTATCACAATGGAGAGTTTTCATTGTTGAAAGATAAATGGGGTCTGTTCAATGTGCTATCCCACAGTATGGGTAGGAGCATCACTGACAGCACTAACAGGGATCAGCAGCTCGAAAGAGAGAGAGAGAGAGGGAGGAGAGTTCAGAATCTGAGAACATTAGACTGGAATGTTCCAACAATGGATCAGAATCTGAGAACATTAGACTGGAATGTTCCAACAATGGACAGGAGTTTATCCTCGGGTCTTTACTGGCTTTCTCGGCCTTGGATATCATTAGCATCACGGATCCAGGATATCCTTTGGATTATTCAAGATGGTTACTATCCCATCCTCGCTATAGTTGGTGTTCCTGGTGTTCCTGTTAAGTCATTATATTTAATAGGAGAAAGTGAGGACTGCAGATGCTGGAGATCAGAGCAGAAACATCGATTGTCCTGCTCCTTGGATGCTGACTGACCTGTTGCGCTTTTCCAGCAACACATTTCTCAGCTTTCAAGTCATTATATTTGTCTAATAAACCGGGTTGACCTGAATTTCTGATCATGAAATATAAATTTTTGGAAAGTGCAAGTCAATGCCTTCCGTTCCAAACAAAAATTCCTTTCCTTGTAAATTATTCCTAGCAAACTACTATTTATAAATTACTCGTTGATATGCTAGAAGGAAACAGACTGTTCTCAAACTCCATAATCCATTTTGTCCTTCACAGATTTACATCTCCATGTCCTCCCCACTCATCAATCCTGTTCAATACCACCATCATGATACCCCAGTCTCGTCCTCAGTCTCAGTGCAATATCTGAATAAACCATTTGTGCCTTTGTTCAATCCGAATGCAATAGTTCCACGTTCCTTCTAACCACATGTCCGTCACTACATTATTGCTCTTGAGAATGTTTAACTTGATATATGCACGTATGGGAAGACAGTTTATGGTGGTCAAGCCATTGACTGATAATCTAGAGCCACAGAGTAATGGTCTGTTGATATCTCATGAAGGAAATTGGGGAGTTTAAAAGCAACCATTATCGTTTGTTATAAAAATCCATCTGCTTGCCTCAAGACCTTTAGGGAAGTCAATGTGTCATGCTTCCTTCGTCAGGTTTCGGTGTGACTTCTGTGATGAACACGTGGGGGTGCTGTCCCATTGAGAGAATTTAAAGCCATCAATAACTATCTGACAGCACCAAGTGTTCTGAAAAATGGATATAATGTAACATTTGGTCGAACAACCCGATTAGCTCATTGTCTCGAAACAAAAACAAATTCAGCAAAACATTTTAAATTATACCCCAAAATACCCACCTCCAACCAAGTATGAATTTATTATATTGACAATCTTAAAAGCCAATGATAAAATCACCAATAGTTTGGCGGTGCATGACCGTGGAAAATTGAACGGTTGAGAGGAGAACTGCCAAGTTACCAGCATGCAAAGACTGCCTGAAAAATAGCTCTCTTATTGGTACATTTATTGATTAGTAACTGGTGAAGCAGAGTCCCCAAGAAGAAAAGAAGACAGGAATATGGAGAAGAACCGAAAGCTTCCTGATTTTGAGATAAGAAGTTTTGTTTTGTAAATCTTAATTAGGAGTCTTATCGGACTAGTATAGTGGCGGGGGAAGGTAAAAGACAGGTTAGAGGAAGAAGTTGTAAATAGTCATTCGTTTATTATTCTCTGTTATACTTTAAGAAATAAAGTTGTTAATTTTTACTTTAAATAGATTTGGACTCGAGAAATATGACAGATTACTGCATGGGATAAATCTTTTCTCTGTTGCTGCTTTTAGTTAAGCAGGAAGATTTATCCTGTGTTGTAACACTACAAACCCACAGCTATGTGATTTACTCTTTCCGGTACTGTGGAACAGCTGAACCAGCCACTCAGTTCAAGATCTGCATAATATGCTGCCCTGACCAGGGCTGCATACATCCTGTTTTTAATTAAGCAGGAAGATTTATCCTGTGTTGTAACACTACAAACCTACAGCTATGTGATTTACTCTTTACGGTACTGTGGAACAGCTGAACCAGCCACTCAGTTCAAGATCTGCATAATATGCTGCCCTGACCAGGGCTGCATACATCCTGTGAGAGAAGAACAGAAGTAAAGATAGCTCCCTTGCTCTACCTGTTTTCTGTATTGCTACATCTCATTTCCATTCAGGTACGTGATCATCCCCTATTTTAAGTCTTTTCAATCTCATTGAAATTCTCCCCGAGAGTGATGCACAGCTCCATACGCACCTTTGGTGCTGGCTTTATTGATGCTGACGTACAGATGTAAGGGACTTATAAATTCCATGTCAGTCGTAGTGCATCGAGAAGGAATGTCTTTTTGTGGCACAAGAAAGAAATGGCAATGTCTAAGTGAGAGAAAAGGTGCTTTGTGATCATCCAGGAGAGTGCTGTTGAGGCAGTATTTGGGGAACTGTGGATGGACTTTCTCTCAAGTTTCACCAGACTAATCCCTGGGATGACGGCACCATGAGTAGTAAGTGAAGCTCAGTGAGAGAATAAGAGGTGATTGCATTAACCCTTAAGGGGGGTGGACAATCACTCATGATGTTCTAAACAGACACTGATACGGTGATAGGTTCCATGGCTTTTTTTCACTCAGATTATATGATTCTCGATAGTTTAAGAGCCTCTGAGAACTTTCCACCTAACCACGACCACTCCCTATTTCAACTGAGAAAGAGAAGAGAAAGAGAGGAGAGAGAGAGAGACGAAGAGAGAGAGAGGGCTTCAGGCTTTTGAATAAACTCTCCCAACATTAATACAGTTCAATTGGTGCGTGATCCTGCAATGAACGTCATGTATTCCATAATCCCGACAACAACAACAATACAGTCATTATAAAAGTGTTAATTCTTTCCAGCAGTGTAGGGAGAAAGAAAGTCTTTTTACGCTACAGGAAAGAAACGGAGATATCTAAGAGGAAAAGGAGTTATTGTAATCATTACGGAGAGTGTTGTTGAGGCAGCATTTGGGATGTTGTGGACAGACGTCCTCTCCTTTATAAGGAATGATCGCCTTGTCACAGAGAGAGCGCATTGGGGTTTCACCAGACTAATCCCTGGGATGGTGGTGCCATGAGGAGAGAATGATGATTAATCTCCGGCGTTGTGACAGAATGAGAGGCGATTGCATTGAACCTTGGGGGGAGGGACAGTCACTCGCGATGTTCTAAATAGGCACTGATACGGTGAAAAATTCCATGGCTTCTTTTTTACTCGGGTTACATGACTGTCAATAGTTTAAGAGCATCTGAGAATATTCCCCTCAATCCACACCAATCCCCATTTCGCATGAGAGAGACAGCGGACCAGTCTTTGAATAAACCCTCCAAACATTAATACAGTGCATTCGGTGTGTGCTCCTGCACTGAAAGTCTCGTTATCCACAATCCCTACAGCAGCCACAATAAGTTCATGCTAAAACAGTTAACTTTTCCCACCAGATTCTGACCCTCATGGAGAACATGGCTGTGTCTTCTCGGAGATGGAAGTTGCCTCCTTGAGACTTGGCACAAATCATTTGGCTTCCCTCTTCACTGCCAGCAAACCTTGTTAAAGTCGCACACGTTCTACAAACAGTGGAACCATGATTAACATCATGGTCTCCTCTATCAGAGCAGTCTCTGTTTCATTAGTTTGTCGTGTTGGAATATCAATGACCCCCGCTTGTTCCTGTATAACTGTCTCGTGGGGATGAATAGCCTCCTCCTGGTCTCATGGAACAGGTTTAAGGGTTTGATTGGGCTCTGCCTGTTTCTGTTTAACAGCTCGATGCACTGAACAGGCCACTCTTCTTCCTGTGTAACAGGCAGGAGTATTGAATGTGCTGTCATTTTCCTGTTCCTGAATGCTAGCTCATACTCGTGTGCAACCACCCTGAAATGCTGAATGAGCTCCTCTTTTAACAGCG
>NW_025213279.1:0-12087 GCF_004010195.1 Chiloscyllium plagiosum
TCTCGCGATGTCACAGAGATTAGAAATCAATGTCGGAGATGATACAGATATCGGAAAACAAGGTTAGAGATGTTACAGAGAGAGAGGCAAGCATGACTGCAGATGTTACAGAGAAAAGAAAGCAAGTCTGAAGATGTTGCAGAGAAAGAAAAGCAATATTGGAGACGTTGCAAAGATAAGAATGCAAGGCTGGAGATGTTACAGAGATAGGAAAGCAAGGCTGAAAATGTTATTGGGATAGTAATGCAATGCTGGCGATGTAACAGAGATACGAAAGGAAGGTTGGTCATGTTGCAAAGATAAGAAAGCAATGCTGGACATCCTCCAGAAATAAGATAGAAAGGCTGGAAAAGTTATCGTGATCGGAACACAATGCTGGAGATGTTACAGAGATAGGAAAGCAAGGCTGGACAGCCTCTGAGATTGGATTACAAGGCTGAAGATAACACAGAGATAGGAAAGCAAGGCTGGGGATGTTACAGAGTTAGGAATGCACGCTTGGAGATGATACAGAGAGAGGTAAGCGTGGCTGGAGATGTTACAGAGAAAAGAAGGCTGCTGATGTTGCAAAGATAAGAAATCAAGGCTGGCAATTTTACAGAAATAAGAAAGAAAGGCTGGAGATGTTATCGTGATCAGAACGCAAGGCTGGAGATGTTAGAGAGATAGGAAAGCAAGGCTGGACAGGCTCTAGAGATAGGAACACAAGGCTGAAAATAACACAGAGATTGGAATGCAAGGCTGGAGATGTTACAGAGATAGGAAAGCAAGGCTTGAGAGGTTCCAGAGAGACGAAAGCAAGATCGAGATGTTACAATGATAAGAGAGCAAGGCTGGAAATTTCACAGCGGTAGGAAAGCAAGGCTGGAAAAGTTATACTGAGAGGAATGCAATTCTGGACATGTTACAGAGATAGGGATGCAAGGCTGGAGATGTTCCCGAAGGGAAAAGCAAGGCTGGTGATTTTGCAGAGATAACAAAGCAAGGCTGGTAAAATGACAGAGATAGGAAAGCAAAGCTGGAAATGTTATTGTGTTAGGAATGCAATGCTAGAGATGTTACAGAGATAGGAAAGCAAAGCATCACCAACACAATGCTGACAATGTTGCAGAGTGAGGAAAGGAAGGCTGATATGTTACAAAGAAATGAAAGCAAGGATGGAGATGTAAAAGAGACAGGAAAGCAAGGCTAGAGATGTTACACGGAAAGAAGAGCAAGGCTGGAAATGTTATAGAGAAAGGAAAGCAAGTCTCCTGATGTTACAGAGAGAGAGCAGAAAGGCTGGTGATGTTGCACAGATAAGAAAGTAAGGCCGGAGATGGTAGACCATACGACATAGGTATAGGAGTGGAAGTAAGGCCATTCGGCCCATCGACTCCTGGTGTTACAGAGAAAGCAGAGCAAAACTGGAGATGTTACAGAGATAGGAAAGCAAAGTTCGAGATGTTAAAGAAATAAGAAAACAAGGGTGGAAATGCTACAGAGAGAAGTAACATGGCTGGGGATGTTGCATAGACAGGAAATCAAGGCTGGAGATTTAACAGAGAGGGGAAAGCAAAGCTTAAGATGTTCCAGAGATAGTAATGCAAGGCTGGAGCTATTACAGAGACTGGAAACTGAGGCGACAGATGTTACAGAGATAGGAAAACTTGGTTGGAGATCTGAGAGAAATAAGAAAATGCGGATGGAGATGTTTACGGTGATACTAATTCAAGGCTGTAAATTTTACAGAGACTGGAAAGCAAGGCTGGAAATACTATAATGATAAGAACGTACTGCGGGATATATGAGAGACAGAAATACTCGGCTGGATGTGTTACAGAGATAGAAAAGCAAGGGTGGACAGGCTCTAGGGATAGGAAAGCACATCTACAGATGTCACCGAGATAGGAAAGCATGGTTCGATATTATGCATAAATCGGAAAGCAAGGTTGAAGATATTGCAGAAAAAGGATAGCAAAAGTTTGAGATAAGAATAAGAAGCAAGGATAAGAAAGCAAGGCTGGAAATGTGACAGGAATAGGAAAGAAAGGCTGGAAATGTCATAATGAGAGGAACACAATGTCAGCGATGTTACAGAGACAGTGACGCAAGCCTGGCCATGTTACAGAGACAGGAAAGCAAGATTGGACAGGATCTAAAGATAGGAATGTAAGGCTGAAGATATCACAGAGGTAGGAAAACAAGGCTGGAGATGTTGCAGAGTTAGGAAAGCAAGGGTGGAGAGCTTACAGAGGGAGGAAATCAAGGCTGGAGATGTTAAAACAGAGATAAGAGCAAGGCTGCAGATATTGCAGTGATAGGAAAGCAAGTCTGGAGATGTTGCAGAGACAGGAAAGCAAGGCTGGACAGGCAGTAGAGAAAGGAATACAAGGCTGAAGATAACACAAAGATTGGAATGCATGGCTGGAGATGTTACAGAGATAGGAAACTAAGTCGTGAGAGGTTACAGAGAGAGGAAAGCAAGGCTGAGATATTACAATGAAAAGAGAGCAAGGGTGGAAATTTTACAGAGGTAGGAAAGCTAATCTGGAAATGTTATAGTGAGAAGAATGCAATTCTGGACATGTTACACATTGATGCTCGACTGGAGATGTTACAGAGATAGAAAAGCAAGGCCGGTGATGTTACAGAAAAAGGAATGCAAGGCTGGTGATGTTGCATAGGTATGAAAACAAGGCTGCAGATGTCACAGAGGGAGGAAAATAAGGGTGGATATGTTACAGAGATAACAACGCAAGACTGGAAATTTTACAGAGATAGGAAAGCAAGGCTGGACAGGCAGTAGAGAAAGGAATACAAGGCTGAAGATAACACAAAGATTGGAATGCATGGCTGGAGATGTTACAGAGATAGGAAACTAAGTCGTGAGAGGTTACAGAGAGAGGAAAGCAAGGCTGAGGAAAGCTAATCTGGAAATGTTATAGTGAGAGGAATGCAATTCTGGACATGTCACACATTGATGCTCGACTGGAGATGTTACAGAGATAGAAAAGCAAGGCCGGTGATGTTACAGAAAAAGGAATGCAAGGCTGGTGATGTTGCATAGGTATGAAAACAAGGCTGCAGATGTCACAGAGGGAGGAAAATAAGGGTGGATATGTTACAGAGATAATAACGCAAGACTGGAAATTTTACAGAGATAGGAAAGCAAAGCTGGAAATGTTATAGTGTTAGGAATGCAATGCTGGTGATGTTACAGAGACAGGAAAGCAAGGCAACACATTTGACAGGAACGCAAGGCTGACCATGTTGCAGACTGAGGAAAGGAAGGCTGGATATGTTATAGAGAAAAGAAAGTAAGGCTGCCGATGCTAAAAAGAGAGGAAAGAAAGGTTGAAGATGTTACAGGGAAAGGAGACCAAGGCTGGAGATGTTGCAGATATAAGAAAGCAAGTCTGTAGATGCTGCAGGGAAAGGGAAGCAAGGCTGGCGATATTACAGAGATCTGAAAGCAAAGCTGTAAATTTTACAGAGATGGTAAAGCAAGGCTGGAAATGTTATGGTGATAGGAACGCACAGCTGGAGATGGCAGAGACAGAAAACACTAGGCTGGATATGTTACAGAGATAGGAAAGCAAGGCTGGACAGGCTCTTGGGATAGGAAAGCACACCTACAGATGTCACCGAGAGAGGTAAGGCTGGTTCGATATGATACATAGATTGAAAAACAAGGCTGGAGAAGTTACAGAGAGAGGACACGAAGGCTGGTGATGTTTCAGAGATAAGAACGCAGCATTGGAGATGTTACAGAGACAGCTAAGCAAAGCTGGAGATGTCACAGATATGAGAAACGAATCTCACCCACTTCAATAATTTCAGTCCGAAACAACATCTGAAGCAATCGGTATGTTTATTATCCGCTTGCAAGCGCGGTGCCTGGAATAGACACCCAGAGTTTAGCAAGTACGTATCTTATGTAGGATTCAGTACTCCAAACCCGGTGTCCATTACTATTGTTTATCTCTTGCCTTATCTGGCGTTGTGCATAACAAAGTACACGTTTTACTTGGGCATTTCACCGCATCATACTATGGTTTATTGTGAGGTATATCCTCCCCACTACTATCGATTTCCCCACGTGTGACATTTCCTCCCTTTCCCCAACCACATTGATCCTTATGACCTTTTAATTGGGGTTTGTTTATTTTGTTTTTTGCACAAGTGGGAAATAGATATTTTTAACTACTGCTTGTACAAGCATATCTGGCTTAACCTATATCCTCACAATACCTTATCTAGTTGTCTGTAACATCTACCATTGTTTGCAGGCACGTTTCATTATTGTATGCCCACTTTAGCTAATACAAAAACAATTATATATTTCCTTCATATTAGTTTTCATTCTTGTTGACTTAACTGTTGGTTGAAACAATTATACACTGGTGTGAGTTAATTTACCTTGCATAACTAATTTTGATTGCGGAAGCACTTTGCTTATATCTCACAACTTCACCCTTTTCCTTTAATTACCATTTATTATCTTCTGACTTTTTCTTTTAAGCATCACCCCCAAAATTCGCAAACATCGTTTCGGAGATTTCATCCATCTTAGTTTCACTCATCCCCTCATTTTTAATCTATAATGTTCCTCTGCCTGACTTCCTTTTAGGGACATCTGTTTCATTAAGGATGTCTCAAACAGTCTTTTCGTGAATCCTCGTATACAGGGTATGATACAACAGTCAGTGGCTACTAATGTCCCGGCTACTACAATCAGGGAAGTAAGGATGGAAACCACCATCCCCTTCGATTTTCCAAACTATGATTCAAGCCATTCCGTGAGAGATGTATGTACTCCCGAATTCTCAGCCCGTTCCTCTGCTAACATAGTTAGCAGTACTAGAACCATCAGGCGCAGTGGTATTAGGAATAAAGGTTCAATAGCTTCCTCTTAACATTACAAACACACACACACCCTTTTCCCGCTAAAGTCGTTTCAAGGGCCATTCTGTTTTCCTATCCCATCCTACTTGTCACATCAAGCTGTTCTGATATTCCTTTAACCGCATATTTTGTATAATTTATAAATTGCTGTTGATGATAGAAAATGTAATTTATCAAGTCCACATTTTAATTAATTGTTACCCATCAAAACAGAGCTGACTCAAAGCCTGCTGCAATCTGGTTACGAGCCTTGAACTCATCAGGTACCTCCGTAGAGACTCCTACCGAATCCTGTCATCAAAAAAGTGTCTAACAGTGATCTCTTACTCCTTCCCTTTTCCCCTACTATCTTTTACCCTTCGCAACTGCCAGGGTAAATGGATTTGCCAATTGTACAATTGCACATATCCCTCTCCAATCCGTAGGTAGGGTGGGTCTCAATATTTTGCCTCCACAGTACCACCATAGATCCGCTACCTAGTGCTGAGTAGTTCCCTCTCTTGTCCGTTTCCGTGGCATTCTTAACCTCTATACATACTTTCAGCTCCCCCAATTCTCTAGACCGATTTGTACCTCGTCCATGCACACACGATGTGTGATTTTTGATTCTGGCTGAAATCTTAGGGGGCCCTTTGAAGCTTTCTTCACCAAGGAAGGAAACATCAGAGATAGGGAGATACAATTCCTAACTTTCCATGCAGTCTTATCCTGATACAGGGCTATCATACATTTCATGCCCTTCCTGTCTCCCCGTAACCAGTTTCTCTTTCGATGGTCTATTTTAAGTCCTTTACCTGTGTATTTTTTTCTACTTTAAGGTCATCGGGAGGGCTGAAAGGTTGTACCTTATTATCCAGTAGTTCTGCTCGTTTTCCCTGTCCTACACTAATTCGAAAGCAACAGCCCGAGATATCATTCCCGTTTGTTTACATTTCTATCGCAAATGTTTCATTTAATTGTACCTGATAGATGCCTCACCCACCTCCCGCGCCTCCTCCAACCACACCCCCCCCCCCCCCGCCCCCAGAATTTATTCATGCCATGTGGCCTTCTTCATCGTTAGGTATGTTGGGTTACACTTTTTATCGGGACAATCGCGAGCTGGTCGGAAGGGACTACCATCCCAAAGGCTACCCCATAGGAATTAAGATGTATCTCTGAGCTGCTGTACTGTCTATGATTATCTACATCCCCACAATAGACTAAGCTACATGCATCAGCATCTATTACTTGTGGATTATCAGACTCAGGAACCGATAATAACGAAAATGATATTTGACAACATTCCAAAACTAAGAGGGCTAGCAGCATACCTCTAAGCATTCCCAGTATTCTAAAAATCGTGCTGAAGCACGAAAATACTTAATATATAATCCGACAGAAATAATCCCGCGCTCGCCGTCGCCACTGTACAATCAGTTAATCAAAGTCTCTTTTGTCTGAATTTAGGCGGTTATTGCGTTGATTCGGCTGCCCAGATTTCTTCCTCGACTGGAGATTCCACTGCCCTTTTATCCGAGTGTAGTGAGTCCAGCCTTTCTCCGCCGTCCTTATTGCCATTTCGGTCGTCAAAAGAGCCTGGTACAGCCCTTCCCAGTCCGGCTGCAATTTAGCCTCCGTCCATGATTTTACTAAGACCCAATAGCCCGGCCGGATGGGATTAATGGCAAATTCAAGGGGCGAAGTCTCTGCCAATAAACCCTGTTTCCTTAGGAAATACAATAGGAGGACAAGCCCAGTATATATTTCTTTAAGAACATGTCTTTAGTTTCGGGAATTGGCAATTATCCATTCGTTACCAGATGAGGTAATCCAAATAAGATTTCTTACGGGGATAGTCCCAAATCTTTCCTTGGGGCTGTTCATGGTCGCCAGAGAGCTATAGGTAAACATTTGGTCCAAGGGAGTCTTGCTTCTATCATCGATTTAGAGAGCTGTCGTTTGAGTATTTGGTTCATTCTCAAAAACCGTCCTGATGATGGTGGGTGCCATGGAGCGTGGAAGGCCGAGGAAATTCCCAATCCTTTTATTATGCCCTGTAACACTTTAGAGGTAAGATGAGTTCCTTGGTCGGAATCTATACGTTTCACTCGCCCATATCGGGGAATTATGTGCTTTAATATTGCTGTAGACACCCCACTCGCAGTGGCGGTATCTAGGGGTATGTCTCAACCCAACCAGATAGATGATCTATTATTACCAGCATATATTTTCGTCTTCCTACTCTGGGTGGTTCAGTATAATCTACTTGTATACTCTGGAAGGGTCTCAATCCCGTGTCTTTTCCTCCCGGGTTCTGTTTTCTCAAGACTTTCTTATTTACCTTTCTGCATATTACACATCCCTCACATATTTGTTTAACAATTGTATATATTCCTTTACATCCATATTCCCTAAGAACTAAATCACATATTGCTTGTACTCCCCAATGGCTGCCTTGGTGTAGGACAGCCATAATTTCTCGCATCACCATTTGTTTAACATTTCCCTTCTATCAGGTAACAGTAGGTATTAGGGAATGAATCAGCACTCCTTGTGGGTCCAGGCCTGCTTCCTTCGCCACTTTATCGGCTAATCTACTCCCCCTAACTTCTGGTTCATTTCCTTTCTGATGACCATTTACATGCACTATCGTTATTTCTCAGGGGAATAATAGGGACTCCAAGACCCGTTTAATCAACTCCTCATGTACTAATTCCTTCCCCCGGCTATTGATCAGTCCTCTTTCCATCCATATCTTTCCAAAAGTGTGCACAACATCAAATGCATATTTACAGTCAGTGTATACTGCTCCCTCTTTATGTTCTAATGCCCTAAGGGCTCTTCCCAATGCATCGAGTTCGCAGGTCTGAGCTGACCACCCATTCGGCAATATTCCTGCCTCCACCACACTACCGTTTGTCCCTTCTGTAACTGCATACCCATTATGTCTTTGCCCTTCAGTCACCCGGGATGATCCGTCTATAAAACGTCAGGCTCCTGCATGAAGTGGAACATCTCTCAGGTCCATGTGGTCCTTAGTTTGGTATTCAATAATGTCAAGGCAGTTGTGCTCTGGATTCTCAGGAGATTCTCCTTCCCCTTTCCAAAGAAAGGCAGCTGGATTTAAACAATTGTCCGTGACCAACACTAGATCATCCTTTTCTGTTAACATTGCGTCATAGTTCAGAACCCGTGAGTCTGTCAATAATCGCCCAGCTTTTTGGTTTAGGAACGTTCTCACTTGTTGTGGGTTGCTTAGTATTAGGGCTCCCCCAAATGTAAGTTTCCTGCTTTCCTCCACCAACAGTGCAGTGGCAGCCACGGCCTGCACACACTCAGGCCACCCCGGGGATACTGGTTCCAATAGCTTCGAAAGATATGCTACTGGCTGTTTCATTCCTCTCCACCTCTGGATTAATACTCCCAAAGCTGCTCCCTTATCTAATGTAGCAAAGAGGTGGAAAGGTTTATCTAGAGAAGGTAAGACTAACATGGGGGCGTGTATCAGATCTCTTTTGCATTCCTCAATAGTTCTTTTTCATCATCTTCCCAACTCAGACACTTTGGTTCCTCATCTAATAGTTTGAGATATAATTTATTCGTCTTTTGAGCATAAAAAGCAATCCACAATCTGCAATATCCCGTTAAACCCAAAAAATACGTAATTCCCGTTTAGGTCTGGGCAGTGGTATCCCCACTATTCCCTCTATCCGTTCCACGCTTATCTTTCGATTTCCCTCACTAACTAAATGTCCCAAGTATTTCAGTTCTCGCTCCACATATTGTAATTTGTTTTTAGATACTTGCAGTCCCTGCTGACCCAGGAAACTCAATAATTTTTTTAATGGCTTCTACTTCCCTTTCTCTTCTTTTTTTCTGTTACTAAGAGGTCGTCTACATACTGCAAGAGGGTAGTTCCCTTGGGGCTGCTAAATTTCTCCAATATTTGTATTAACATCTGTCCAAATAAATTCGGGGATTCCGTAAACCCCTGGGGAAGCACGATCCACCGGTATTGCTGTTTACCTCCTGTCTTGAGATCTTCCCATTCAAATGCAAACACATTCCTATTTTCCTCCACCAAGGGACAAGCCCAAAAGTCATCCTTTAAATCTATCACACTAAAACGTTTGTGGTCTTGAGGGATCTTACTTAATAACGTATAGGGATTTGGCACCACTGGGTGCCTGATCTGTTCTATTTGATTCAATGTTCTCAAATCCTGCACCAAATGATAAGTTCCATCGGATTTTCGCACTGGTAGAATTAGGATATTATAAGGAGACATTCATGTTTTTACCTCTATGGCTTCAACAGTACAACTCTAGTCCCCCAGGGACTTGCTGCTCTCCTCGTTTACCTTCTGTGAAACTAGGTTTACTGCAGCTCATACACATCGTCCCCTTTCCTTTTCAAACTTATTTCTAGGGGAGGGTTCTGTATTTTACCACGATTCCCTTTTCTCGCCCATACAACATTACCATTTGTACAACGTATTCTTTTTCCTGAATTCCAATCTCCAGTCCTAAGAGGGTAATCAAATCTCTCCATAGTAAGTTACTTCCTCTATCAGGGATATACACAGTTCCCCTGTAACCCTATCCTTAGGACCTTCTATCATCATAGGTTCAAATACTGGTACAGTCAATCCTTCTCCTTTTACGCAGGAAACAGTAATTGACCGTGTTGACATTCCTACTTTCTTTGGTTTAAAATACAGCAATGACCGTGCTGCCCCCGTATCTACTAGGAAGACGACCTCTTCCCTATTGGGTCCCATCGTCAAGTTTATCAAGGGTTCCTGGTGGGTGCCCGGGAGCAGGAACCCCTGACACCCCTATTCTCCATCAAACTTCATCAGCGGAATTGCCCTTTCTCCCCTGTTTAGGGAGGAAAACCCCTGCTAAATATATCCCATCATTCCGCAATAATAGCATCCTGCCTGTTGAGACTTCCGTCTCTGCCCCTGTCACCCGAACCCTCTATCAAATGCTCCCCCTCTTCTTCTCCCTCTCCCTATTCCTCTCTGTCCTACATGCTGCCACCTGCCGCTCCGGTTGCTCACTACTGGCTCCATTCTTTTTTTAACTACTTCATCAACCATAGCTACCATTATTTTTTGCCTTCTGTTTTTGTTTCTCATCCTCTGTCTTTACAAACACTTTCTGTGCCTCACTTAACAATTCGTCTAATGGTGTTTCACTCCACCCTTCTATCTTCTGTTTCTTTCTCTGTGTCTGGCCATGCCTTTGTCACAAAATGTACTTTCAAAAGACCATGTGCCACTGGGTCCCTATTCCTGATGAAGGGCTTTTGCCCGAAACGTCGATTTTGCCTGTCCTCGGATGCTGCCTGAATTGCTGTGCTCTTCCAGCACCACTGGTCCAGATCCTCTGGGTTCATAGCAGAGTATTTCCGCAATGAGTCTCTAAATCTTTGCAAGAAAGCTGAGGGAGTCTCACCTTTCTCCTGTCTAACTTCAAAGGCTTTAGTCAAATTCTGCGATTTGGAGCTGCTTCTCTTATTTCTTTTTGAAACAGGTTTTTCAATTCCCTCATTTCTTCTCTGAGCCTGGTTTTGATTTTCCTACTGGGGCTCTCTGAGGGGAAACTTCTTCTCTCTCTGTCCAGCATCCCCATCCCCAATGGGATGTTCCCTATACCACATTTCAATGGTTGCTCCACGTATAAGTCCCCTTTATTCCAAAGTAATTAGCATATTCAAAATAGACTTTAACTCAATAACTACTGTCAGGTAATTGGCAAATAATGCAGGTTGCAAATGTGAAAATTATTTTACTCAGTAAGTTCTGAGCATCTGGAACTGCCTGAATGGCAGCTGGACACAGATTCAGCAAACACATTTAGAATTTTACTTTTTAAGGAAACATGTCGAGAGCTATGGACAAATAGGAGGGGGTTCAGGATAGAATGGCAGCATCTCCAGAGGGACAGCCACAATTGGTTCAATAGCCCCCAGCACCTGTGCTCTGTGATGATGCCCCATTCACTATCATTGGGTATATGAATAGGAAAGGTTTAGAGGGTTATGGGCGAACAGCTGGCAAATGGGGCTCCATTGATTTAGTATCCCCAGTTGGCAGGGCCGTTTTGAACAAAAGGGTCTGTTTCTTTGCTATACACCTCTATTATATTAATAAATTTAAAAATGATCTCTTCTATTGAGAGGTAGCAGAAGATGAGATCATTTCCTTGGAGCTGAAACGTTTAAGCAGTGATTTCAACCAGGAATAGATTTGTTTCCAGGCTATTTAATTTACAAAGCCAGAGGGAGAAATCATAACGTTGTCACAATTTTTATTAACTATTAAACTTGGCAAATCATGCAAGGTTTAAAGGTGAAGATTATTTTACTCAGTAAAGTCTGAGCATCGGGAACGGTTATGCATCTTCTGATTGTTGTTTCTGATTTACAGCATCCACAGTTCGTCCACAGATTCAGCAGTCATTCTCAAACAGGTTTGGAATGTAAATTTTGAAGTCCCGATTTGGACAGCTATGAACAAATGGAAGGGGAGTTTGGATAGATTTGAAGCATCTCCAGAGGGAGAGAGTACAGCCCCAAAGTGCTGAATAGCCGCCATTCCTGTCATCTGTGATACTGCCCCATTCATTGTGAATGATGAAGCTCATCCCAGGGCTGAGAGAGGGAGGATCACACCACTCACCTCACAATAGGGCCCGGCTGATTGACGGCAGCGCCAGACCAATAGGAGGTGAGTTGGTGTGGATAACACGTGACCATGAGCTTTGCAGGCACATTGTCACTGTGAGGGGGAACTCAGTGAATGTGAAGGGAGTGGGAGAGACAGCAGACACTGTGTAGAAATGGCGTTATTGTAAACTGGGAGGGTTTATAAACTCATGGTGCAGGTCACTGGACCTGAATTAGAAACTCCAGGTAAATTAGAACCAAATGAACTGTGAATGCTGTAAATCAGAAACAACAATCAGAAGATGCAGAACCGTTCCCGATGCTCAGACTTTACTGAGTAAAATAATCTTCACCTTTAAACCTTGCATGATTTGCCAAGTTTAATAGTTAATAAAAATTGTGACAACGTTATGATTTCTCCCTCTGACTTTGTAAATTAAATAGCCTGGAAACAAATCTATTCCTGGTTGAAATCACTGCTTAAACGTTTCAGCTCCAAGGAAATTATCTCATCTTCTGCTACCTCTCAATAGAAGAGATCAT
>NW_025213279.1:17917-24616 GCF_004010195.1 Chiloscyllium plagiosum
TAGATCAGTAAGATTGTGTCTTTTTCTCGATTTGTAGATTGTTAACGCGGAGAGATGGTCTGTTTCGAGTGACATGCTGCTCCTGTCGGATGTGTGAGATTAAGGAAAGTTTCAATGATCCTGATGATTATATCTGAAGGAGGTATGATTGCAAGTCGTATCAGATTTCGTGGATTGGTTGGGGAGGGAATAAATGATTTGGAGACACCGGTATTAGACTGGGGTAGATAGAGTTAAAAATCAGTCAACACCAGGATATAGTTCAACAGATTTATTTGGAGGCAGTAGCTTTCGTTGCGCTGTTCCTTCATCAGATGATTGTGGAGTAATTTCAAGCAGTTAGGAATTGACAAGAGCCGGGGGTGTCATAGTTGGCAGTCTCAGGATGGTAGGATACTACAGATACGGTCAGGTAGATGGGATACCTCCAAGAAAGGTACAAGGGCTAGGCAGGTAATGCAGGAGTCTCCTGTGCCTGTCCCCACCTCAAAAAAGTATTCTGGCTTGGCAGATGTAGTGGTTAATAGACGCTCAGGGAAATGTAGCACTAGCAGCCAAGCTACTGGTGCTGAAACTGGCTCTACTCTAATGTGAGGTATATCAGGTTCCAGATAATCAATTGTGATTGGGGACTCTCTAACAAGGGATACAGACTGCCATTTCTGCAGCTGACAGTGAGACATCAGAATGTGGTGGTGCCTCCCTCATGTCAGGATCAAGGATGCCTCAGATTGGGAGCAAAATATATTCAAAGCGGAGAATCATCAGTGGGAGGTCATTGCAAAATGGTTCCAATGACAGAGGAAGGGGGTCCTGATGAGAGAATACAGGAAATTGTGTAGGAGATTTAAAAAAAAAACAGGTTCTCAAGGATAGTAATATCTAGATTACTCCCGAGACAAAATGCTAGTGAGAGTAGGAATAGCAGGATGGAGGAGATAAATGTGTGGCGAAGGAGCTGTTGCAGGGGAGAAGGAATGACATATTTGGATCATTGGAATTTCTTCTGGGCTATATCTGACCGACATAGCAAGGACAGATTGCACCTGCATTGAAAGGGGACTAAAATCCAGGCAGGGAGATTTGCTAGTGCTGCTCAAGAGGCACTAATCCAATGATGGAGTAGGGGTAAACCCAAAGAGAAAGAGAGAAATGACTTACATGTGAGGCTGGTACTTTTCAGAGGTTAGACAAGCAAGAGCAAGCCACAAAATGAGGTGCGACAGACCAGTTACACTGCTTTTATTTCAGTGCAAGAGTCTTGACCAGTTAGGCAGATGAGCGCAGGTTATGGTTTTGAACATGGCACTGGGATATTATCGCAACTGCAAAGGCCTGACTCAGGGGTGGATAGGACTAGCAGCTCAACGTTCCAAGATATAATTTTTTATAGCAAGGATAGAAAGAGAGAACAGAGCAGGTGAAGTGGCGTTTTTGCTTAGGGATAACATTACGGCTTGAATTCGGGAGGACATTCCTGGGAGCCAATCCAGGTACGTTATCTGATTGGAACGGAGAAATTAAAAAAAAAAGTGATGATCTCCTTATTGTGATTGTGCGATCGACACCACCCCCATCCCCACCCCCCCGCCCCAACCCCTCCAACAGTCAGCCGGGAATTGACAAACAAATTTACCGGAAAATCTCAGTTATCTGAAAGAATAATGTGGTTGTAATGATAAGGAGTTTTAATTTTCCAAACTAAGCCTCGGAATCCTGTTGAGGACTTGGAAAGTAAGGTGTTTGTTCAGTGTATATTGTATATTGTATATTGTTCATATTGTAGGATATACCACTAAAGAAGGAACAAAACTTAACCTTGTTTTTTTTTCATTTATTCACAGGATGAGGACGTCACTGGCTGGGTCAGCATTTATTGTCCATCCATAATTAACCAGAAGGCAGTTAAGAGACTACCATGTTACTATAGGTCAGGAGTCACATGTAAGCCAGATCAGATAAGGATGGCAAATTCCTTCCTTCAGCGACATTAGAGAATGACTTACACACATAACTTGGATGTGAATATATGTGGTATGATCAGTCGGTTACAGATTATATCAAAATTGGAGGTGTAGTGGACTGTGATGGAAGTTAGTTCAGATACAACAGGATATTGATCAGATGGGCCAATGGACTGTGAAATGGATGACGGAACTCAATTTAGATAAATGTGAGCTGCTGCATTTTAGAAAGGCAAACCAGGGTAGGATTTATGCAATAAATGGTAAGGTCCTGGCGAGTTCTGCTGAACAAAACCTCCATGATGTGCAGGTTCATTTTTTCTTGAAAGTAGAGTTGCAGGTAGGCAGGGGATTCAAGGCAGCATTTGGTACCATGAGGTGTCTTGGTCAATACATTGAATACAGAAGTTGTGACGTCATATTGTGGCTGAAAAGACATTGATTAAGACACTTCTGGAATTCAATGCTAAGTTCGAATTTCCCAGTTCTCGGAAGGATGGTGTGAAATGTGAAAAGGATAGACAAGACATTGACAGGTTTGGAGGATTTGTGCGACAGGGAAAGGCTGAATAACCTGGGTCTATTTTCTCCGGAGAGTCAAAGACTGACAGGTGACCTAATGGAGATTTATAAATTCATGAGGGGCATGGAAAAGGTGAACAGCCTGGGTATTTTCTCCCCAGGGTGGGGGTTTCCAAACAAGAGCAAATGGGTTAAAGTTGAGAGGGAAAAGATTTAAAAGGGATTTCAGGGGCATCCCTTTCAAACTGAGTTTGGTCTATGTATGGAGTGAGCTGCCAGATCAAGTAGTGGAGGCTGATACAATTACAACATTTAAAAGGCATCCGATTGGGTTTATGAATATGAAGGGGTTCGAGGGATATGGACCAATAGCTGGCAAATGGTACTCCATTTGCTTAGGATTTCTAGTTGGCTTGGACAAATTGTGCTGTACTTCTGTATGACACTAATAAATTAAAATAATCTGCATTCCTCTTTAATGGAGAGCCAGCAGAAGCTCAGATAATTGTTCTTAGAGCTGAGAAGGTGATTTCGACCAGGTGCAGATTTGTTTCCAGGATATTTAATTTGCAAACAGAGAGGAATTGTCAACACTGATACAATTTTTAGAAACTACTTTCAGATAATTGACAAATAATGCAGGGTTAAAATGTGAAGATTATTTTACTCAGTAAGTCCTGAGCATCTGGAACAGTCTGAATGGCAGCTGGAGACAGATTCAGCAGTTATTCTCAAACAGATTTGGAATTCACATTTTTAAGGAACGATTTGGAGGGCTATGGACAAATGCCAGGGGAATTGCGACAGATTTTCAGCAACTCCAGACGGAGAGAAAACAGCCCCAATGGGTTGTATAGCCCCCAAGCCCTGTGCACTGTCCTATTTCCCCATTTCAATAACGAAGCTCATCACAGGGCAGAGAGAAGGACGATCCCACCACTCACCTCACAACGGTGCCTGGCTGATTGACAGCAGCTCACCAACTAAGAGAAGGAGAGTTGGTGTGGCCCTGCAGTCAATGAGAGAGAACAGCAGCATGGCACGTGACCATGATCTGGCCTGGCGCAGAGTCACTGTGAGGGGGCATTCAGTGAGTGCGAAGGGAGTTGGCGAGACTGCAGAGACAGTGACGGATACTGCTACACAAGATTTACAAACTCCCGGTAAATTAAAACCAAAAGAACTGTGAATGCTGTAATCAGAAACAACAACCAGGAGGTTCTGGAAAAGGTCAGCAGTTCGAGCAACATATGTGAAGAGAAATCAAAGATAAAGTTTCAGATCTCAATAATCCTGAGCTGATGTTACCAGAAAATAAATATTGGTTTTTCTGCAGAAGGTAGGGTGGGGTGGGGGCGGATATAAGGAATAAAGGATAGGTGGGGATAGAGCGATAAGAATGGTTGTGTAAAGAAATGGATAATGATGTGGCGGGGAGGGTGAATAGCTGTTAATGGAGATTGTTAGTGGCTAACCCTAGGTAGTGTATAATGGAAGGCTGCGATAAGAAGA
The DNA here is from genome assembly GCF_004010195.1 of Chiloscyllium plagiosum. Classification (NCBI taxonomy): domain Eukaryota; kingdom Metazoa; phylum Chordata; class Chondrichthyes; order Orectolobiformes; family Hemiscylliidae; genus Chiloscyllium; species Chiloscyllium plagiosum. The sequence continues at coordinate 21,916 of NW_025213279.1, forward strand.
TGTGTGGGTAGTGGACTAGGACAAGGGGTTGTTAACCTACTGTTAGCCACTAACTGTCTCCATTGTAAACTATTCCCCACCTACATCAGTCCAAGATTGGAGCTGCCGAGGACACAATCTTCTGGGATATCCTCCCTAACCGATCTGACCTCCTTTAAGATGAATTTTAAATCGTTCTCTTTAATTAACATTTCCATCATTCATGAAGCACTTTAGGAGAATCGTCAATGTCGAAAGCTACATACAATGCAAGTAGTTGTTGTTATTTTCTGACAATGAAGAAACAGGAATGAACCTTCTCTCTTCTACCTGATGAACAGGAGTAAAGCAGAAGCGCTGTGCATGCAACAGCCCACAATGGGCCACGGGTGATTGATGTCAGTGCGGGACCAATAAGAGGACAGGACGCTGGATTAGAGCGCCAAACAATCGGAGTGAATGAGGGGCGGGGCTATACTTGACAACATGATCAGCCTCGCGAGCAGCACAATATTGTTGTGAACAAGGCATTGCGAATGTGAATGTGCAGAACACTCGAAAGGTAAGAAATGAACAGCAGGAAGAGGGAGGGAAATGGTGTTGGTATGTGCTCAGAAGTTTTACAGCAATTTAGAGCACATTGGAAAACACAAATTTGAAAATCCAAGGCCTGTGTTTGCCTCAGATGGCAATAGGCCCGAGTGAGCTTCGGAATCTTTATTGGAGGGGAGCGATCCTCGGCTGTCAAGTTTGTTAGCAGCAAGCTGCAGCAGGACAGATGCGCAGCCTTCCCTGACAGGGAGTGATAGTGCAGGATTTACACAATGTGCCAGAGTCAGGATGTTTTCAAAGTCCAAGAGCGTGATGCTGTAAAGCACAGCAGGTCAGGCAGCAGCTGATCGGTGGGAAGGAAAATGGACTGGAAAGACATGTCAAGAGGGCGGTGCCAAGTTGGAAATTTGTGTCGAAGATGAAGTGGGGGGAAGGGCAATGTGGAAACTGTTCAAATCCACATTGATCCCATGTCATTGGAGGGTACCAAGGGCGGAAGATGAGGCATTCTTCTTCCAGGCATCATATGCTTTGGATTTGTGTGTGGAGGAGGCCCAGGAGCTAAATGTCCTTGGTGATGTGCGAGGGGATGTTAGAGTCTTCGGACGCAACGTGTTGGCTTGCTTAGTGCTTTACTGTTACTTTCACAGAACTGTTATAAATGAGTATTCCATTGCTGCTCAGCCTCTGAGCATTTGCTGCAATCTTAACCGATTACATTTTCAACAATATCTGTAACGATCAATAATTCGTTTTTCCAAAAAAAAGTGGATTTTCCTTCCATTTCTGACTGTCAAATTCTGCACCATTTTCATTTACTGTAATTCATTTTGCACTCACTTAAACATCAGCTGTGTTTCTCCCTCCACAGATACCAATGATCAATGCTATGGTTGCTTTGGAGAATGTGATGTTTGACTTCCTTGTACTGCTGCAGTTACTGTGGTGAAGGTGTTCCCAAAATTTCGTTCGGTCAGAGATGTTACAGATTATTCACTCAGAAGAGGAAACAACATGTGTGCAAATCAAAACAGTTTGTACTTTTTCTATTTGGATTAGACTGTCACCCTCAGCTCATCTCTGGAATTCAGCTGTTTGACCGTTTTTTGAATCACGTCTGCAAAAGGCTCAGGAACTGAATGGCCCTGGCAGAACCTAAACTGGGCATCACTGAGCAGGTTATTGATGAGCAGCTGCTGCTTGAGATCACTGTTGGCGATACCTTCCATTACTTTACTACTGATTGAGTGTGGACTGATAGATGGAAATTAGCTGGGTTGGCTGTTTCCTGTGTTTCTGCATTGAACATACCCAGGCAGCGTTCTATATTGTCAGTCGATGCCAGTGCTGGAGCGTTACTCGGGTTTGTGGTTGGAACGTTCTGGAGCACAAGCCATCAGAACCGTAGCCCGAATGTTGGCAGGGTTCATACCCCTTACACACTTTGTCCATTTCTTGATATTATTTGAACTGAAATGATTGCTTGAGCATCTCGGATGCTGGGAACCAGTGGAAAAGGCTGAGATGGAAAATTGCTGCAAAAGCTGTCGTCTTAGCTTTTGCATTAATGTGTGAGGCCCCTCCATCAGTAAGGGTGGGGATATTCTGTGATGTTTCCTCCAATGAGTTGTTAAATTGTCCATCACCATTCATGACTGAGTGTTGCAGAATTGCAGAGCTCAGATTATACCATTGGTTGTGGGATCGCTCAGTTCTATTTCTTGTCGCTTGTGCTGATTGGCATGCTGGTTTGGTGGGTCTTTTAGGTATGATACAAGATTACAGTGGTGCTGGAAAAGCACGGCGCGTCAGGCAGCATCTGAGGAGCAGAAAAATGGGAGTTTTTGGCAGGATTCTTTCATCCTGTTGAAAGGATCCTGCCCAGAACATTGATTTTCCTGCTCCTCAGATGCTGCCTGAACCGCTGTGCTTTTCCAGCATACTCTAATTTTGTCTCTGATCTGCATCACCTGCAGTCCTCACTTTCACCTACCTCTTTTAGGTATGCCTGACGGTCCTCCTGCCATACCATCCTGCACTTTGCACTGAAACAGGATTGATCCATTATTTTGATGGTAATGGTTAAGTGGGGAGTATGCCAGGCCATGAGATTTCAGGTTGTGCTGGATTGCAATTCTGCTATTGTTGTTCCACAGTGCCTTAGAGATGC
>NW_025213279.1:24632-31898 GCF_004010195.1 Chiloscyllium plagiosum
TGCTGTTATGGACAGATTTATCTGTAGCTGGTTATTCATAACAACGTTTTTCCCTCGTCTTGGCTCTCTCACCACCTGCTGCAGGCCAAGTTGAGCAGCTACGTCCTTTATGACCCAACCAGCTGAGTCACTATTCCTGTTGCTGAGTTACTGTTAGTGGTGCATATTGAAAACCCATACCCAGAGTACAGTTGGCTCCATTTACACCCTCAGTGCTTCCTACAAGTGTTGCTCAACATGAAGGAGTACTGATTCATCAGCCGAGGGAGGACGGTATATGGTAATCAGCAGGATCCATGAGACATCCTGCCGTCTTCTGTTAATGCTGAGTACTCCCTGGGCAAGTCCTTCCTGTCTGTACACCACTGTGCCACCACCTCTGTCTGGTCTGTCCTGTTGAGGGGATAGGACATATCTAGGAATGGTGATAGTAGGTTCTCGTTATTGTCAGTAATTTATGATTCCGTGATTAAGACTATGTCAAGCTGTCCACATATTCGCACTAGCGCCAGATGTTAGTGAAGAGAAATTTGCAGGGTCGAGAAGGCTGATTCAGTGGTTGTATTTTCTGGTGCCTTGGTAGATGTCATGTGGTCCATCCAGATTATTTTCTTTGCTGAGACTTTACAGTTATGAAGACAATGAGTAGCTTGCTGGGCCACTGCTACATTGGCAGTCATCTTTCCCGGGAGGGCATTAGGGATTGATTCTGCCATTGGCAATTGTTCAATGGAGATCAGTCGATTCTTAATTGCAGTTGTATTTTTTATTGAATTCAGATTCCACCATCAACCGAGGTGGGATTCGAATCCGGACTTTAGTTGTACATTTTAATATTCTGGACCGAAGTTCAATGCATCAGGTTTGTTCACTCATTTTAAATCTCATTAACCGAGGATTTGTTTATTTGTTAAACACTGTCCATCATCCTGTCTTCTCCATTCTCCCTAACAAGTGAGGAGCACATGCGGTTTCTCTGAGACAGTCCGATCAGCTGCCTCTGCTGCTTCCATCCCTTCCACTAGCCTACCAAGCCAAACTGCCTCACGTGATGCTCATCGTTTTAGTCTTAACCTAACAGCTTTCTCCATTTTCTTGTCAAGCTTAATTAGAGTTCACCTTGACCCTTTCTCCTCGCCTCATTAAACTACGGACACTACAACTTTGTCCTCTCCTCATCATCATCAGTCTCCCTCACCACATCACAGGTACTGTTCTTTGTTCTGTCTGTCTCCTCGCCTCATTAAACTACAGACACTACAACTTTGCCCTCTCCTCATCATGATCAGTCTCCCTCACCATATCACGGGTACTGTTCTTTGTTCTGTCTGTCTGTTTTTTTCTAGTTATGTCCTTCTCACCCATTCTGCTAAATCTAATATTTGACCTCACTATCGTTATAAACTCTTGCTCCATCTCCACTCTCCGTTTCCTTTAGTCCTTGTATTTGGTGTCCCTCCAGGATGTATCATTAGTCCCTCCTGTTTCACACCTGCATACTTCCAGGAGGTGACATCGTTCAAAATATCGTGTTGAGTTAACAATGCACAGCTGTACCTCCTCATCATGCTCACAAGGTGGCATAATGGCACTGTGTTTAGCACTGCTGCCTCACAGTACCAGGGTCCCAGGATCGATTCCAGCCTTGGGTGACTGTCGCTGAGGAATTTGTACATTCTCCTCGTGTTTGCGTGGGCTTCCTCCGGGTGTTCCGGTTTCTTCCCACAGTCCAAAGATGTGCAGGTCAGGTAAGTTAGCCATGTTAAATTACCTGTAGTGTTCGGTACATTAGTCAGATGGAAATTGGTCTGGTTGGGTTAGTCTTCGGAGCGTCGGTGTACACTGGTTGGGACGAAGGGACTGTTTTTACACTGTATGTAATCTAATCTATTCGAATCTCTCTCCATTGCTGCACTGTTACAGTTATCAAATGCTTATCACGCTTTTTCTACCCGATTCAGTGTAAATTCTTCCAATGAAACGTTGCAATGTTTGAACCCAATGCGTTCAGTTGCTATTACAAATTAATTTCGCTTACAGCTGAGCCCCTCCCTCTCACTGGGATCTCTCTGAGGCAGAACTACCCTCTGCACAGTATTGCTCGCAATTCTGACCCCAAAGTAAGCGTCTGATCAGACATCTACGCAATCACAAACACCAGGAATTACAATCTCTTAAATGTTGCTTATCTCCTCCTCACCCCAGCTCCATTGCTACGGAAACCCCCTACCCGTGTCTGTGTTGCCGTAAGCCTGATGAATCCGAAACAGAACCACTGATTCCGTGAATCATGTAGAATCTGGTTCTGGACACCCCCATGTTTGGAAACATCTTCTGAGTATTTACCCTGTCAAATCCCTTAAGAATCACATATGTTTCAATCCGATCACCTCTGATTCGCCCAAATTCCAGGGAAAAGATTCACAATTTCAACAGCCATTGCTTAAATGATAATCCCTCCAAATCAGGGATTATACCAGCCAATGTTCTCTGAAGTGCCTCAAGTGAAGTGATGCATTTCATTAAATAAACGGACCAAAACGTCTTACATTACTCCAGATGCGGTCTCATACGCATTTCGGACAGTTGCCCTAAGTATGTACTCCAAACACTTATACTGCTAATCCCTTTAAATAAGGAACAACATTCTTATTCACCTTCTTGATGACCTGTTGTAACTGCATGCTAGCTTTCTGTGTTTTCTGCGCAATTACCTGTAGCTTTCTACAGTTTAAACCATTTAAATAGTACACTGTTCTTTTATTATCTCCGCCAAAATGAACAACTTCACAATTTTCCAAGTTATATTCCATTTTTCTTCTCCTGTGAATATCTCTCTGTATTATAATCCTTTTGGAAAATTAATGTTATGCTTTTCTTGGGAGATTTCCCACCTTATTCTTCTAAACATTTCCTGGGAGTTCTGGACAGTGAGCAGCATGCTCAGTTGTTATCCTTTTCGGGATACTCTATGGAATGACTGCAAAGGCATTCCTGACCATTCTTCAGAATGGCGATAACCTGCCTATCAAGCTGCATTCACCTTTCACACACAATGTCTTATTCATGAGGTGCAGCGGCAGCTCGGAAGGAATGAAATGAAGCAAATCTTGCTCACTGCATCTCACCAACTCTTGGAATATTCTGTCCCATGTGTCAAAAATCTGTTCTGTTCAGTCACATGAAGTCCCAAGGTGCAAACTCATAGAAACCAACATAGTATTTCCCCTGTATTGACTGCTGATGTCCACAAGGGGTAATGTCTCCAGTCATTCTGTGGCAGGAGGAGGGGATGTTTTGAGTTTCCAATCTTAACCGACAATGGCGGTTTTTATAAACTTGTATTACAGGATATTACAGGTGGACATTCAGATGGTAATCGCAGTAATTGCAACGCCAAACTCCAACAGAATTACTCTATTCATCAGGACCTGGATATTTGCATTGTATATGAGTATTGTTTTCCAGTTCGTTCTCATTTGCTGCATAAAAGTTTTCCTTTGAATCGAACCACTTTCAAAATAGATCTCCCGAAATCTTCAATATCTGTCCTGTAATCCTTTTATGATGAGCTGATGAGTGTTAAGTTTATCAATTTGATGTATATATTTTCTAAACGCCTATCTCACAGCTCCCCTCAATTTCCTTTGCTACAAGGAGAGCAATTTCAGTTTCTCCAAACCCCTGAGTCTGTTTGCTATCTATAAGATCACAACAGGATTGCGTTGGACAATTCTCCACTTGTCTGCATCAGTGCAGCTCCCAACAATATGAAAGAAAGTGAACATCCTCCAGGACAAAGCACTGTGCCTGAGTGGTGTCCCATCCACCACCTTCCGCATTCCCTGTCCCGACCCCCGAGGAACTGTGGCATCACTTTGTAAAAGGTAAAGACAGCATTGCCTTAGCAGACCATTAGGCTGCACTCTCATTAGGGAGAGATGTCTGGTGGTATTTTAACCTGAAGGTTTTACCAGCCCAGGCAAGGGAGAGGTTGAGAAGAAGAATCAATTTCTTGCAGATGGATATACTTGATGCGTATCATCAAAATCCATGTTTCTGCAACTAAAGTTAACCATTCTTTGAACCATCATGGTAAATCTCCTATACACTCTGTCTGGGATCCTGCCAAATTTACCAACGTGAAAGTGATCTCTGGATGGACAGACCCAGCTTCTCCGTATTTTTGTGGGTAATGCCATCACTGTCTGTAAGGGTGGGAGACACAGGAATCCCGAAAACATTTAATATGTATTTATGTGTACACTGGCGATGCCATGACAGATAACACTTTGGACCAACTACTGGAAAGTAGATTTGGCTAGGTTAGTAGTATTTTTCTTTGTCAAGACAAAATAGACCACACAGTCCTTTTTGTCTTGTAGACCACTGAGATGATTGACAGAGAAATATGACAAGTCACATTTGAAATCAGGTCACAGAGGTGATATTAGATAAGATGACAAATGATTGTTTGACGATTTTGGGAGTAAAGTGAGATGGAGGAATAGATCCGGTCATCCAACCAATCCACGTCAACAATCACTTCAAACTGAACTATTCCCACGTGCCTCCGCTTTGTCCAAACCCATTCAAATAACCTCGCTGCCCAAAGGTCGTTCTCAAAGAATCCAATTACCCTACTTTATATCCACCTATGACTAATTCACCTAACCTACACATCACTGAACCTGGAAGAAACTCACGCAGACACGGAAAGAATGTGGAAACCCCACAGAGACAGTCGCCCACGTCTGGAATCGAACTTTGGACCCTGGCGCTCTGGCAGCAATGCTAACCACTGAGCCACTGTGCAACCCTACAATTGTAATTGTATTCACAACTACCACTTCCTCTGGAAGCTCATTTCATGAACCACTATCTGTACAAAAATAAAAAATAAAATAAAATCCCGAACGTCTTCTTAAAGCCTTTCTCCTCTCACCTTAAAAAGTATTTACCCAGCCTTGAATCGTGCACCCTCGTGGATGAGGTGACAGTGATAGAGTTGTGAAGATAGAGGAATTCACAGACAGCGAGACCTAGTCATAAAGATATACAGCACCAAAACAGACCCGGTAATCCAACCAATCCATGGAAAGGAAACCGGTTATTGACATTATCGGTCCTCCTCTTGATATTATAGACCTCTAATACGATCACCCCTCAGACTCCTTCGCTCCAGTGAAAGTAGTTCCAATCTATCCAGCCTCTGCTTATAATTCAAATCATCCATTCCCATCAACATCCTGGCAAATCTCGTCTGAACCAGCTCCAATTTAATAATATCCTCCATGTAACAGCGCAACCAGAATTGGAAACAGAATTTCAGAAGAAGCCTTACCAACATTCTGTACAACCGCATCAAAGCGACTTCCTATACTCAATGATCTCAAAAATGGAGATATGTGTTTCAACAGCGTTTTAACTACCCTATTACATGTGACGCAATCTTAAAAGACCTGAACCCTCTGGTGTCTTTGTTCTCTATCACTAATCAAGGCTCGACTGCCCTCGTTTCCTTTATCAGGACGTAAAAGTTTGCATTTATTCAAATCCAAAAATCCAAAAGATGCTGAGATTACAAAGACAGTAGAAGTAACTTAAGAGGGTACTCAAGACGGCAAAAAGGGGACATAAGATAGCTTTGTCAAATAGGTAAGGATAATCCAAAGGAATTTCTTTTATATAAATGTCTTAAGAACAAAACGGTAACTAGAAACAGAACTGGATTCCTCAAAGAGCAACGAGGCAGCCTATATGTGGAGCCACAGGAGATGGGGTAGATACTAACTGAATATTTGACAACAGTGCTTACTGTAAAGAAGGAGATGGCAGGTATGGATTTGGGGAAATAGAGGGTGACAATTTGAAAATATTCAACTTATAGAGGAGGAAATGCTGGGTGTGTTGTAATGCTTAAAGTTTGGTAACTTCTCAGAACATGATCGGGTGCACCCTTGAATTCTGTAGGAAGTTGGGAATGCGATTGCTGGGCTCCTTGCTGAGGTATTTGCCTCATTGATAGTCAAATGTGAGATGTCAGAAGACGAGTAGTTGGTTAAGAAAGGTGGTAAGGACAAGCTATGGAACTATCAAACGGTGAACCAGATGTAGGAGTGCAAGTTGTGGGAGTGAATCGTGAGGGAGAGGATTTACAGTATTTGGAAAGGGAATGACTGATTAGTGATAGTCAGCATAGCTTTGTGTGTGGGAAATCGTGTCTCACAAACATGAGGTTCTTTGGAGAAGTAACTAAGAGGATTGATGATGGCCAATTTGTGGACATAATCAATATGGACTTCAGTAAGACGATCGACAAGGTTCCCAATAGGAGACTGGTTAGCATGGTTAGACCTCATTGAATACAGGGAGATTTAGCGATTTGAATACAGTGCTGGCTCAAAGTTAGAAGTTAAAGGATGGTGATGGAGTGTTGCTTTTCAGATCTGAGACCAGTGAAGTGCCACAAGGATCGGTGCTGGGTCCACTACTTATCATCGTACTTATAAATGATTTGGATATGAACATAGGAGGTATACTTAGTAAGTTTGCAGAGGACACCAAAATTGGAGGTATCGTGGACAGTGAAGAAGGTTACCTCGGATTGCAATGGCATCTTAATTGGATGGACCAATGGGCTGAACAGTGATAGCTGAAGTTCAATTCAGTTAAATGAGAGGTGCTTTATTTTGGAAAAGCAATCTTAGCTGGACTGATACATAGAATATAGAACAACACAGCGCAGTACAGGCCCTTTGGCCCTCGATGTTGCACAGACTTGTCATACCAAACTGAAGCCCATCTAACCTGCACTATTCCAAGTACGTCCATATGCTTGTCCAATGATGACTTCAATGTACTTAAAGTTGGCGAATCTACTACCGTTGCAGGCAAAGAATTCCATACCCTTACTTCTCTCTGCGTGATGAAACTACCTTTGATATCTGTCCTATATCTATCATCCCTCGATTTAAAGATATGCCCCTCTCCTACTCGCCGTCACCATATTTGAAAAGAAAAGCTCTGTCCACCCTATCTCAGCCTCTGATTATCTTATATTTATATTTAATGGAAACTTCCTAGGTGTTGCTGCTGAACAAATAGACCTTGCAGTGCAGGTACATATTTCTTTTAAAGTGGAGTCGCAGGTAGATGGAATAGCCAAGAAGTTGTTTGGTCTGCTTCCCTTTATTGGTCAGATCATTGAGTATAGTCGTTGGAAGGTCATGGTGCAATGGTTAGGATATGTTTGGAAAATTGTGT
>NW_025213280.1:0-9670 GCF_004010195.1 Chiloscyllium plagiosum
TCTGCAACTGATCAATATCCCACTACATCCTTTGACAACTGTCCACACTGTCCAGAAACCACCGATTATTGTATCATCTGCAAACTTTCTTACCCTCCATCTACATGTTCATCCAAGTCATTTGTATGCATCGCAAACAGCAAAGACATCAAAACAGACCCCTGCTGAACACCATTAGTCACAGACCTCCAGCCTGAAACAAAACACCTTTCACCACTACCCTCTATCTTTTATGTGCAAGCCAATTCTGTGTGCAGCCAATTCACCTTGGATCTCATGTATCTTAATCTTCTGGATGATAATATCATGAGACACATGGTCGAAGCCTTACTAAAATCCATAGAAACAACATCCGCTTTCCTACCCTTATTGACCAACTTCATCAGCTCCTTGGAAAGTTAAATTAAGTTACTAAGACATGACCTGCCTCGCACAAAGGCATGCCAATTAGGCCATGATTTTTGAAATGTGCGTAAATCCTATCACTAAGACTTCTCTCCAATAGCTTTTCAGCACAAATGTGAGACTCACCAGTCTATAGATTCCTGGATTATACCTACTTCCCTTCTTGACAAAGGAAAAACATTAGCTAATTGTAGATACATTCACAGCGTTTAGAGAAATTCCCATTTGGAACCACAGGTTTAATCTACCTGAGAAATTTTCCACATGTGACCCACATGAATTAGTTTTTAATGGAAGACATATAAACCCAGAAGCAGGGCGAGGCCGTTCAGGAGACACTGGTCCATTATATCAGTCAATATGAGAAAACATTGATAAACTCTGCAGATGCTGGAAATCAGAAACAAAAACACAAATTGCTGTCCCTTATTTGGACCAGTCACTGGATCCAAAATGTTAACTCAGGTTTAGAATTATAGAGTAATACAACATGGTAACAGGCCCTTCAGCCCAAACTGTCCTATGCTGACCGTGGTGCCCACTCAGCTAGTTCCAATTGCCCACATTTGATACGTATTCCTCGAACAGTCCCCTTAAGGTACTTATCCAAATGCTTTTATTAAATGTCGCTATTGTACCTGCCTCAAACACTTTCTATTCCTGATGAAGGGCTTTTGCCCGAAACATCGATTTTCCTGCTCTTCAGATGCTGCCTGTGCTTTTCCAGCACCACTCTGATCTAAACCCCATTTTCTCCAATAGCCCATTTCCTAACCTCAAGACTGTCCGCATGAAAAGGTTACCCGTGATGTCTTTCTTTCATCTTTCCCTTACTCCTTAAACCTATGGCCTCTAGATTTTAATTCACATCCCTGTAAAAAAGACTATTTGCATTTATCCAAGGTATGTCACTCAGGGTTTTCTCCCTCAATAAGGTCACTCCTCATTGTCCTCTGTTCCAAGGAATAAAGTCCTATCCTGGCCAATATCTCCCTGTAACTCAGGCCTACTAGTCCTGACAACATGCTCATCAATCTTCTTTGCACTTATTCCAGTTTAAATATGTCTTTTTATAAAAGGATGACCAAAGCTGCACACAGTACACCAAGTGCAGCCTTATCAATGCCTTTTATAACTGTAACATAACATCACAAGTCCTATACTCCATTGTCTCCACTGATGAAGTCCAGCATGCTAAATGCCTTCTTCACCGATGTCAACAAGTGACATTGCTTTCAACAAACTATGCACTTGTACTCCAAGGACTCCAGTTCCACAACACTCCTCAGCCCCTTACAGTATTAATGCTATCTTGGTTTGACTTTCCAAAGTGCAACATCTCACACTCATTTGTATTGAATTGCATTTGCCAATCCTCAACCCACTTCTGCTCTGATCAAGATCCCTTTGTAAATTTTGATAACTTTCCTCACTAGCAATGATACCTCTTAATTTTGTATCATCCACAAACTTACTCATCATGCCTTGTACATTCAAATCCAGATCAGTTACACAAATAACAAATGTCCCAGCTCTGATCCATGTGGCACACCACTAGTCACAGGCCTCCAGTCAGAGAAACAGGCTTCAATCATCACCCTCTGCTTCCTAAGATTGAGCCAATTTTGAATCCAATTAGCTAGCCCTCCCTGAATTCCATGCGAACAAACTATCATGACTAGCCTGCTGTGTGGACCTTGTCAATTGCCTTACTAAGGTCCAAGTAGAAAACTTCCTATTCCCCACCCCCATATATCCTCTAGTTTACCACTTTGAGAAACTCTGATTTGTCAGACATGACTCTCACACACAAATCCATGCTGACTATCCCTAATCAGACCTTGAGTATCAAAATGTTGGTTGATCCTGTCCCTCAGTATCCCCTTCAACAACTTGCGGATCATTGATGTCAGGCTCACTGGCCTGTAGCTCCCTGGCTTGTCTTTACTACCTTTCTTAAACAATGGGACAAAATTGCAGTCTTCCGGAACTTCACCAGTGGCGAAAGATGAAGCAAAAATCTCTGCAAGGGCATCTGCAATTTCTTCCACAGCTTTCCACAACATCTGAGAATGGACTTCATCAGACCCGGGAGATTTATCCACCTAAAGTTGCAAACACCTCCTCTCTGGTAATATGTGTGCAGTCCAAAACATTCTCAATTGTTTTCCTTATTTCCTAACCATCCATGGTTCTCTGCTCAATAAACACTGTGGAGAAATATTCATTAAAGATCGCCCCCATATCCTGTGTCTCCACACACTGATGACCGTGCTGATCTTTAAGGGGACCCATTCTGTCCCTAGCCAACCTCTTACTTTTCGTATAGCTACAGAACCTCTTGGAGATATCTTTAACCTGATCTGCCAGATCCATCTCATAGGAGAAAGCGAGGACAGCAGATGCTGAAGATCAGAGTTGGGAGTGTGGTGCTGGAAAAGCACAGCAGGTCAGGCAGAATCCAAGGAGCAGGAGAATCGATGTTTCGGACATAAGCCCTTCACTCATCTCATACCCTTTTTTTTTGCTTTTCTGATTTCTTTCTTAAATGGGCTCTTCTCCTTTTTGTCGTCATCTATGGATTCACCTTAAACACAATATATGTCTTCATTTTCCTGACCAGCGCCACAATATCCCTTATCAGCCAGGGATCTCTAAACCTGCCAGCTTATGACTTCACACTGGCAAGAACATCCTGTCAGGGACTTGTGATATCACAGATTTAAAAGCCTCACATTTGCCAGTTGTTCATTTTCCTTCAAACAGACTTACTTATATGAACTCTGCTTAATGCCCCCAAAATTGGCTGTATGCCAGGTTAGCACCTTAACCTGTGGACCTGTCCTACCTTTCATCGTCACATTTAATTCACAATATTTTTCAAAATTTCAGGATGTATTGCTGTTTCATCATGTCTGTTTTAAAAATAGAATTCCTTACCAAATCAAGCATAACAATCACACTTGATTTTCCACCCTCTTTTTCCATACCATATTAAATAACTAAACCGTTAACAAGTTATTCAAGTATCTCCAGAATTGAAGCAATCCCATTTCCTAGTTTCGTTGTTGAAGCAAACACAATTTAACATTGTGAAAGAGGGTTTAGAATGATCCCTACAATGCCTTGATTAGGGCAGATTAGACTTCACCAAAATGCATCACTTCACATTTGCCTGGATTGAACTCCATCTGCCCCTTCTCTGCCCAACTCTGCAGTCTGTCTACATTCTCCTGTATTCTTTGACAGTCCCTTATGTTTCTGCTACTCCACCAATCTTCATGTCATAGTTTGTTCCTACAGTCCAAAGATTTGCTAGTTAGGTGAATTGGCCATGCTAAATTGCCAATAGTGTTCTGGGATGTGTAGGCGATGTGCATTAGGCAGGGTAAAATATAGAGTAATGGGTTAAGGGAATTGGTCTGGGGTGGTGAGGGGGGTTACTCTTCAGAGGGTTAGTGTGGACTTATTGGTCCAAATAACCTGTTTATACACTACAGGGTTTCTATGTTCTAAAAGACACCCCAGTACAGAACATGCACTCTGAGCTTCTTTGGTTAGCCAAGCTTTAAGGTGACATTTCACGACACCCAAGTCGATAAGATCATAGAAACCCTATACGGTGGAAACAGGACTTTTGGACAACAAGTCCACACTGACTCTCCAAAGAGTATCCCACCAAGACCGATTCCCCTACCCTATTACTCCACATTTCCCCTGATTAATGCCCCAAATCTACACTTTCCTGGACACTATAGGCAATTTAGCATGGCCAATTGACCTAACCTGCACATCTTTGAACTGGGAGGAAACCAGAGCACTTGAAGGAACCCACGCAGACACTGGGAGAATGTGCAAACTCCACACAGATATTTGCCTGAGATTGGATAAAATTTCTGTTAGTGAAGTTTGACCTCTCATCACTGGACGCAAAACAAGAGTTCTTCTTTTTAAAGGTTTTAAGGTTACTTTGTGCCAGGAGATGCTTTGGTACACGCTTCAAGAATGGGTTGATGTTCTGTACAAGTACTGCAGATTATTCATGATGGAATGTAGTTTTAAACAATTTTTGGAGGCACTATTTGAACTCAGTGCTTGTGCCTTGAAGATAACAAACGAGCTCTCACGAGTCAGGAAGGGCCAGTGAGATCTTAACCTCTGGCCCACTCTTGCAACCATAAAATGTATTAGAGGAATTGCAGCCAATGGCGAGTCTGCCTGTGATGTTTTGTATTAATTTCATTTTTGCAAAAAATCATTCATATAGCTTTCACTCAAATGTCATCTTGAGGTCAAAGGCAGCTGTATTCACATCTTGCATCCATTTTGACGTCAAGTTTGTCATGATAATTGAAAAAACAATCCCGCCAAAACCTCAGTTGTGCAACAATGAGCAGCTTTTTACTGAGTCAGTGCCACTTCCTAATTATTTTGGCAAGAAGCTTTACCTTGTAGAGAGTAGAATCATGGGCAATGAGAATGATATTTTTGTCTGTTATATGATTATGATATGGCTGGTCTATATTCTATATTCTTGTCAGGATGTCAATGCCACCATATTGGACAACCATGAATCAAATTCTGGAGAACAATTCCAAAATGGGATTTTGTTGGATTTCTTAAGCTCTGCTGTCTATAGTTCTCCAATGCATTTTTAATGTGAAGGAGAGAGAATCACATTTGACGAAGATTACGATGGGTGAAATTTTGAACATCAGCAGAGTCACCATTGAACCATCCTCTGTCTGTCTCTGATTGAATCTCTTCAAGGATAATTAATCTCTAATTTTAACAATGATGTGCTGCAGTTTGCCATCATGAAAGACTCCAAGATGCTAACTTAGTTTCTAGCGCTTAGATTAATTGTTTAATTGTCCACTAGCATTCCTGGATGGACATAGCAAAGTGCAGAGCTATGTTCTAGTCAAGTGGTTGTCTGATCGTTTAACTATGTATATACTATGCTGCTTCCGTAATTTTGTTTGCATGTTAGCAAAGTTATCATTTCACTAGGATGATAAATGACATTTATGTGAGCCTAGAGATCCAGGCATGCAATTCTGCAACTTTGTGAATCAGAATTCATTTACTGAGCTGAAGTGAATACCAACTGAGAATACACACGCCAACAATGTCTTTTAGAACATAGAAACCCTGTAGTGTATAAACAGGTTATTTGGACCAATAAGTCCACACTAACCCTCTGAAGAGTAACCCCCCTCACCACCCCAGACCAATTCCCTTAACCCATTACTCTATATTTTACCCTGCCTAATGCACATCGCCTACACATCCCAGAACACTATTGGCAATTTAGCATGGCCAATTCACCTAACTAGCAAATCTTTGGACTGTAGGAACAAACTATGACATGAAGATTGGTGGAGTAGCAGAAACATAAGGGACTGTCAAAGAATACAGGAGAATGTAGACAGACTGCAGAGTTGGGCAGAGAAGGGGCAGATGGAGTTCAATCCAGGCAAATGTGAAGTGATGCATTTTGGTGAAGTCTAATCTGCCCTAATCAAGGCATTGTAGGGATCATTCTAAACCCTCTTTCACAATGTTAAATTGTGTTTGCTTCAACAACGAAACTAGGAAATGGGATTGCTTCAATTCTGGAGATACTTGAATAACTTGTTAACGGTTTAGTTATTTAATATGGTATGGAAAAAGAGGGTGGAAAATCAAGTGTGATTGTTATGCTTGATTTGGTAAGGAATTCTATTTTTAAAACAGACATGATGAAACAGCAATACATCCTGAAATTTTGAAAAATATTGTGAATTAAATGTGACGATGAAAGGTAGGACAGGTCCACAGGTTAAGGTGCTAACCTGGCATACAGCCAATTTTGGGGGCATTAAGCAGAGTTCATATAAGTAAGTCTGTTTGAAGGAAAATGAACAACTGGCAAATGTGAGGCTTTTAAATCTGTGATATCACAAGTCCCTGACAGGATGTTCTTGCCAGTGTGAAGTCATAAGCTGGCAGGTTTAGAGATCCCTGGCTGATAAGGGATATTGTGGCGCTGGTCAGGAAAATGAAGACATATATTGTGTTTAAGGTGAATCCATAGATGACGACAAAAAGGAGAAGAGCCCATTTAAGAAAGAAATCAGAAAAGCAAAAAAAAAGGGTATGAGATGAGTGAAGGGCTTATGTCCGAAACATCGATTCTCCTGCTCCTTGGATTCTGCCTGACCTGCTGTGCTTTTCCAGCACCACACTCCCAACTCTGATCTTCAGCATCTGCTGTCCTCGCTTTCTCCTATGAGATGGATCTGGCAGATCAGGTTAAAGATATCTCCAAGAGGTTCTGTAGCTATACGAAAAGTAAGAGGTTGGCTAGGGACAGAATGGGTCCCCTTAAAGATCAGCACGGTCATCAGTGTGTGGAGACACAGGATATGGGGGCGATCTTTAATGAATATTTCTCCACAGTGTTTATTGAGCAGAGAACCATGGATGGTTAGGAAATAAGGAAAACAATTGAGAATGTTTTGGACTGCACACATATTACCAGAGAGGAGGTGTTTGCAACTTTAGGTGGATAAATCTCCCGGGTCTGATGAAGTCCATTCTCAGATGTTGTGGAAAGCTGTGGAAGAAATTGCAGATGCCCTTGCAGAGATTTTTGCTTCATCTTTCGCCACTGGTGAAGTTCCGGAAGACTGCAATTTTGTCCCATTGTTTAAGAAAGGTAGTAAAGACAAGCCAGGGAGCTACAGGCCAGTGAGCCTGACATCAATGATCCGCAAGTTGTTGAAGGGGATACTGAGGGACAGGATCAACCAACATTTTGATACTCAAGGTCTGATTAGGGATAGTCAGCATGGATTTGTGTGTGAGAGTCATGTCTGACAAATCAGAGTTTCTCAAAGTGGTAAACTAGAGGATATATGGGGGTGGGGAATAGGAAGTTTTCTACTTGGACCTTAGTAAGGCAATTGACAAGGTCCACACAGCAGGCTAGTCATGATAGTTTGTTCGCATGGAATTCAGGGAGGGCTAGCTAATTGGATTCAAAATTGGCTCAATCTTAGGAAGCAGAGGGTGATGATTGAAGCCTGTTTCTCTGACTGGAGGCCTGTGACTAGTGGTGTGCCACATGGATCAGAGCTGGGACATTTGTTATTTGTGTAACTGATCTGGATTTGAATGTACAAGGCATGATGAGTAAGTTTGTGGATGATACAAAATTAAGAGGTATCATTGCTAGTGAGGAAAGTTATCAAAATTTACAAAGGGATCTTGATCAGAGCAGAAGTGGGTTGAGGATTGGCAAATGCAATTCAATACAAATGAGTGTGAGATGTTGCACTTTGGAAAGTCAAACCAAGATAGCATTAATACTGTAAGGGGCTGAGGAGTGTTGTGGAACTGGAGTCCTTGGAGTACAAGTGCATAGTTTGTTGAAAGCAATGTCACTTGTTGACATCGGTGAAGAAGGCATTTAGCATGCTGGACTTCATCAGTGGAGACAATGGAGTATAGGACTTGTGATGTTATGTTACAGTTATAAAAGGCATTGATAAGGCTGCACTTGGTGTACTGTGTGCAGCTTTGGTCATCCTTTTATAAAAAGACATATTTAAACTGGAATAAGTGCAAAGAAGATTGATGAGCATGTTGTCAGGACTAGTAGGCCTGAGTTACAGGGAGATATTGGCCAGGATAGGACTTTATTCCTTGGAACAGAGGACAATGAGGAGTGACCTTATTGAGGGAGAAAACCCTGAGTGACATACCTTGGATAAATGCAAATAGTCTTTTTTACAGGGATGTGAATTAAAATCTAGAGGCCATAGGTTTAAGGAGTAAGGGAAAGATGAAAGAAAGACATCACGGGTAACCTTTTCATGCGGACAGTCTTGAGGTTAGGAAATGGGCTATTGGAGAAAATGGGGTTTAGATCAGAGTGGTGCTGGAAAAGCACAGGCAGCATCTGAAGAGCAGGAAAATCGATGTTTCGGGCAAAAGCCCTTCATCAGGAATAGAAAGTGTTTGAGGCAGGTACAATAGCGACATTTAATAAAAGCATTTGGATAAGTACCTTAAGGGGACTGTTCGAGGAATACGTATCAAATGTGGGCAATTGGAACTAGCTGAGTGGGCACCACGGTCAGCATAGGACAGTTTGGGCTGAAGGGCCTGTTACCATGTTGTATTACTCTATGATTCTAAACCTGAGTTAACATTTTGGATCCAGTGACTGGTCCAAATAAGGGACAGCAATTTGTGTTTTTGTTTCTGATTTCCAGCATCTGCAGAGTTTATCAATGTTTTCTCATATTGACTGATATAATGGACCAGTGTCTCCTGAACGGCCTCGCCCTGCTTCTGGGTTTATATGTCTTCCATTAAAAACTAATTCATGTGGGTCACATGTGGAAAATTTCTCAGGTAGATTAAACCTGTGGTTCCAAATGGGAATTCTCTAAACGCTGTGAATGTATCTACAATTAGCTAATGTTTTTCCTTTGTTCAAGAAGGGAAGTAGGTATAACCCAGGAATCTTTAGACTGTTGAGTCTCACATTTGTGCTGGGAAGCTATTGGAGAGAAGTCTTAGTGACAGGATTTACACACATTTCAAAAAGCATGGCCTAATTGGTATGCCTTTGTGTGGGGCAGGTTATGTTCAAGTAATTTGATTTAACTTTTCAAGGAGCTGATGAAGTTGGTCAATGAGGGTAGAACAGCGGATGTTGTTACTTTGGATTTTAGTAAGGCTTAGACAATAAGGCATCTCTCATTGTAATAAAAATCAGAAGATTAAGATGCATGAGGTCCACAATTACTTGGCTGCACACAGAATTGGCTTGCATGTAGAAGGTAGTGGTGTTTTGTTTCAGGCTGGAACTCTGTGACTAATGGTGTTCGGCAGGGGTCTGATTTGAAATCTTTGCTGTTTGCGATACATATATATCACCTGGATGAACATGTAGATGGAGGGTAATAAAGTTTGCAGATGATACAATAATCAGTGGAGTTCTGGACAGTGTGGACAGTTGTCAAAGGATGCAGTGGGATATCGTTCAGTTGCGGATATGGGTGGAGAAATGGCAGATGGCATTTAATCTGGTAAGTGTGAGGTGTCGCAAATCAAATGTTAAGGCAAAGTGTAGAGGTAACAGCAGTATCTGAACAGCCGTTGATGTGCAAAAGGAGCTTGGGTTTCATGTCCATAGCACCCTGAAAGCGGCCAATGCAAGTAGATCGGCTGGTGAAGAAAAGGCCTATAACATGCTTGCCTTTATTGG
>NW_025213280.1:13637-16296 GCF_004010195.1 Chiloscyllium plagiosum
CTCTCTCTTTGCAAACACTTTCTGTGCCTCTCTTAACAATTCATCTAATGGTGTTTCACTCCTCCCTTCTATCTTCAGTATCTTTCTCTGTGTCTGGCCATGCCTTTGTCACAAAATATACTTTCAAAAGACACTGTGCCACTGGGTCCTCAGGGTTCATTCCAGAGTATTTCCGCATTGAGTCTCTTAATCTTTGCAAGAAAGCTGGGTGTGTCTCATCTTTCTCCTCTTTAACTTCAAAAGCTTTAGTCAAATTCTGCGACTTCGGAACTGCCTCTCTTATTCCTTTTAGAATCAGGTCTTTCAATTCCATCATTTCTTCCCTATGCTCCGGATTTTGATTTTCCCACTGGGTGTCTCTGAGGGGAAACTCCGTCTCTCCCTGTCCAGTATCCCCATCCCAATGGGAAGTTCCCTGTCCCATATTTTAATGGCTGCTCCTGGTATAAGTCCCCTTTCTTCCCCAGTAAATAGTACATTCAAAATAGACATTAACTCAGTCCACGTATACAGACTGGGCCCCAACAATTGATCAATTTGTTCAGACAGCCCTATCGGATCCTCAACCAGGACCTTCATCTCCTTCTTAAATATTCTGACCTCCCCATTGGTTAAGGGGGCACTTACAAACCCAATTTCTTTGTCCCCTTTTGGTACCTCCCGAAGGGGATAAGTCTTAATATTCTTCCTCTTTTGTGTTTTTGTTTTTCCCCTTTAGGCTTTCGTTTAGATACTCCAGAGGCCTCCTCTACATCTACTTTATCTTCCCTTCCTTTTGTTGCGGATTGATGGTCGGGAACAACAACATTCCCGTCCACCGCCACTTCGTTCTCCTCTTGTGGGTCATCCGTTCCCTGTCCCTGTCTGTCTGTCTCTCCTCCTCCCCCATTTTCACCTAATCTGATTTTATGGCACAGGGGTCGGGAGTGCAAACAGACAAAAGGATCCCAGGGACTGGGTGGGGTAGAGGGGGAATCCTTTGTCTTTACTATCATCATTCCCAAACTGCCCTTCCAACAGGACGCATAATCCACCTCTTCTTGACTAAAAGTTTGTTTTTTATTCACATACAAATCTAAATACTGGCATACCCAATCCTCATCCGAATCATACTTTATCCAGAAGACAGCTGGATGAAGGATTGGTTCTTTGGTCCATAGTAAACAACAATATTTAATTATTTTCTTTTTTCTTTTTCCCTTGTACAAGTGTTACTTGTCCATTCCCTCAACATCCTCCCCAACGGACTTTCAGGAGGAATGTTATCAGGGACTTTTTCTTCCTTTACTCTGTGACAGTTGGACTTACTCTGCCTACCCCCCATTTCTCGCGGCCCTCACCAGTCCCTCAGAGATTAAATACCCCTTTACCCGGCCACCAAGTTAATACTTAAAAGTCAGTTTTCTGACATTGGTCTGTGCACAGAGTTGCCTGGCCCCTTTCTTTTCCATATTTTTTATCGACCTTCTTTCACTGTCTGATTCAGATGTCTCTCTTGTGGGATTTGTACCAGTCTCCCAAGGGAGCAGACAAAACTGGGACAAGAAACCACTCCTCAATTGTGAATGTGAGGCATCTTCCCAGTGTCCAGGGTCAGCCGCTCCCCCCAGCGATGGAAGAATATACCGGACGATCCACCAATTGTGAGAAACTAAGCCCACTCACTTCAATAATTTCAGTGCGAGACAAGATCTGAAGCAATCAGTATGTTTATTATAAGCTTGCAAGCGTATTGCCTGAAATAGACTTGCAGAGTTTAGCAACTACATAGGATTCACTACTCCAAACCCGGTGCCCATTACTATTGTTTCTCGCTTGCCTTATCCAGCCTTGTGCATAACAAAGTGTAGGTTTTACTTGGACTTTTCACCACATCATGGCTGTGGTCAACTGTTAGGTATATCGTCCTTCACTGCGATTTTTTTCCCCCCACTTGTGACACTTCCTCCCTTTCCCTAACCATAATGAACCTTACGACCTTTTAATTGGGGTTTGTTTTTTTGTTTTTGCAGAAATGAGAAACAGATGCTTATAACTACTGATTGTACAAGCATATCTGGCTTAACCTACATCCTCACAAGCACCTTATCTATTTGTCTGTACCATCTACCATTGTTTGCAGACACCTTTCATTCTTGTATACACATTTTAGCTAATATGAAAACAATTATATATATCCTTCACATAGTTTTCATTCTTGTTGACTCAGCTCTTGGTTGAAACAATTGTACACTGGTGTGAGTTCATTTACCTTGCATAACTAATTATGATTGCAGAAGTAACACTACTTCTCCTGTAACCCACAGCTGGAAGTGTAGTGAAGAAAGAAGAACAAAGAATACAGAAAATGTGCAGCCCAGGAACAAGCCCTTTGGACAGCCGAGCCTGAGCCGGTCCAAATAAACTATCTAAACATGTCGCCCAATTTCTAAGCATCCATATCCCTCTGCTTCTCACTTACTCATGCATCTGTCCAGGCGCACCTGAAATGAATCTACCATGCCTGCCTCTACTACCTCTGCTGGCAACGCATTCCAGCACCTACCACCCTCTATGTAAAATACTTTCAATGTCTATCTCCCTTAAACGTTTCACCCTCTCATTGAACGCGTGACCTCTCATTATTGAATCCCTCATCTTGGGAAAAAGCTTATCTCTA
>NW_025213280.1:17082-22280 GCF_004010195.1 Chiloscyllium plagiosum
TCCACCTGTGCAGTCACATTCAGGGTACAAAGGACCTGAACTCCCAGATCTCTCTTCTCATAAAGTTTACCCAAGGCTGTTCCGTTTACTGTATACTTGGCTCTGGATGGACCACCCTTTGCCACTTCTCCACTCAACTCTTCTGTCTATCTATATTTCTTTGACAGTCCCCTATGTTTTCTGGCTCCTCCGCCAATCTTTGTGTCATCTGCAAATGTAGTGGCGAGACACTGGGCTAGCAACCCTTGGAGATTGGAACATGGCAGTTGTTCATCCCATGCAGCAAGGAACCATGTTTGGATGCTTGTTCCCAGTGAGGTACCACTGTTCCCTGATGTAGATCAATAATTCAAACTTTTTTTTAAGGAGTCATGATTTAGAGGTTTACTGACGGTACATAGTCGTGTAGTTGACTATGATGAATAATGTCAGGGACCGCAGGGATGTTACAATTAGGTGGAAAAGAAAAATGGCGAATGGAATTGAATCCAGACCAATGAGTGGTAGTGAATTTGGGGAGTTGTAACAATAACAGTGAGGATTCTGAGTGGTGTACAGGAACAAAGAGATCTTGGAGTGGACATTCACAGATCCCTGAAGATTGTTGGACAGGGAGATCAGTTGTTCGAGAGGTTTTTGGATATTTTCTATTGTTGACCACAGACTGTGGATGATATTAGATCTTTAGCAACCGCCAGTTTAGGAAACAACTAAAGGATTGAGCACAAGTCTGGTCCATGATATAATCTACATTTTTAAAAATTGAAAGATGAAAGATAGAGAGCTGAAGTATAAATCTTTGCCCACCAAACTAAATCACCACTCAATGAATTTACCACTGATCCCTCTCCAGGTCATGCTGGTATGTGTCTTGGAGGGTAATTTGCAAATGGTGAAGTTTCAGTGCATCTTCAACCTTATCCTTATAGTCGGTACAGTTTTTGAGCTTTGAAGGGTCTGTCAACAAACCTTGGATGACTTATTCCAGTGAATCTTCTCTGTGGTGCACTCTGCTGCAATTGTGCCTAAGCAGTTAAGGGAATAAATTTTCAGGTGTTGAACAATGTACAGTTAAGTGACTGCATTGTCGTGGAGGGTGCCCAGTTCCTTCAGTGGCATTGAAGCTGAACGCACCTAGGCAAATGGAGAGAGTTCTGTTAAACATCTAATTTGTGCGTTGCGGACAATGTAGGCTTCACGGAGACGAGAGTGGAGTTAATAATCAAACAAAGTCGACCGACGGACAGGTTTTTGTCGTCAACTTCTTTATATGGGCGGCCAGGTTCCATTTTGCCTAAATACTAGCTCCCAGGACGATTTCACAGAGGAATTCAGTTACATTGAAGCCATTGAATGTCAATGGAATATGATTAGATTCTCATTTGTCAGAGTTATATTGGCTGTATTTGGTCCTTCTGTGGGTCAATCCGATTCTAATCGCTTTCTGATTTCAAGTTTCAATTCCCATCTGCGCCTGAAATTTCAACCAGTTTCCTCGCCGAAATTTCTCCACCTGTCTTAATAATATGCAAGAACGCTGTAAGGGACAGCGCAGACTTACTAACATGTTGCTAACTCTGTATACAGTAGAACTTCGTGAAATAATTGGTTAGGCTGGGATTATTCTCCTTGAAACAAAGGAGGAGGAGGGAAACTTTATAATCACATAATAACAATTATAAATGTTCAATATTCGTGGGATCTTGACAGGGTAGATACGGGCAGGTGGCTTGCCCTATGCTCTGAGGAGAGCACCAGAGGACATAACCTCAGAATTAGATATTGCCCATTTAGTTCAAAAATGAGGAGTAATTTCTTTGCTCAGCGGTCAAAGAATCTGTGGCATTTTCCAGTAACCGCTGTTGAGACTGTGTGGTTGGGTATTTTCAAACTGTGCCAGATAGTTAATCAGAAAGATGATGAAACTTTGTCCAGCTAAGTGAGCAGAAAGGAATTCAAAATTATCAGATCAACTATGTTAAAAATCACACAACAACAGGTTATAGCCCAACAGGTTTAAATGGAAGCACACTAGCTTTCGGAGCGACGCTCCTTCATCAAGTGATAGTCAGGTGACTACCACCTGATGAAGGAGCATCGCTCCGAAAGCTAGTGTGCTTCCAATTAAACCTGTTGGACTATAACCTGGTGTTGTGTGAGTTTTAACTTTGTACACCCAAGTCCAACCTCGGCATCTGCAAATCAGATCATCCATGAGTTTGTTGAATGGTTGAGCAGACTCCTTGGGCTGAATTGCATACTTCCACCTGGTTTAACATTTCGTCCAAAGCCTTATTTTATTCATAAGTTCAGAATTGTGAGGGGATGGGATGAAGTGACAGAAAAGGTTTATTAAAAAGATCAGACAGATCAGGATCAAGGCTCATAAACTCAGAAAGAAGAAATGTGCTGTGACCTGGGGATAACAATTGACACTGGGCACAGCACAGTGTACAGAAGCTATGTGTACAGAAGCTATGGTTGCTGAAGGAAATTGCTAGATCTTATACAGTTGGCAAGTCAGTGATCACGTTGGATGATGGATCGTTGTATGATTCACACACAGCAGAAATTTGTGAAAGAATGAATTGTTTGTTTCATTGGAGAAATTTTCTGCGGTTCCAATTCCGAGTGACTGTTTGAAATACTGATCAGATCTTTGTGTGAAGTGTTAGGTTAAAATATTCATGAACAACCCCACTGGATAAACTTGTGCTCCCGATCTCATGTTATTTTTTCTCTTTTTTTCGATGTAAATTCATAGAAAGACAAGATGGAATGTGGGGCGGAAAGAAAAATGCGTTCCTTCTCATTACACCAATTTCATCTACAATGAATTCAAATTCAATGTATCGAAACGCTACTCTGTACTTTACAATTTCATTCGTGCTGCGGGAAATGTTTCTGCACTCATATTTTAATGCGTTTATGTTGTTTCTTCCTCAGCTTCCTACTTCTAGTAAACACTTCAATCCGGAAAAAGTCTGTCAAATGCTTTTCATTCCAACACGGTCACAAGGTGAAGTTTTCAGAAGTCACGTGTTTGGCCGTTCACTGACACTCTGCCTCCCTGAGAGCTGCAGTCCTTCCCCACCTTGATTCAGGCAGCACTGTCCTTCGTGTGATATGCCCCATCGAGAATGGAAAGACACTTGGGAATGGAGCGACAGTTTAAAACATTTACACTGTACCCAGCGGAAAATTGAGCCCTGTGACAGGCGGGGACACTAATCACTGTACTACCGATAACAAGAGTGTCAAAGGAGGCCCTTCAAGCAAATGTGGCCACACTTGTCAAACACAACTGCCTAATGAACTGAATCCCATTTCAGAATGCTTACCCCACAGCCTTATATGTCTTGCCACCAAACGTTCACATCGGAATATTTATTCAGGTTATAAGGGTTTCTGCCGCTCTGAAAAATGCAGACAGTGTATTCCAAATTCCAACCACCCACTGGCTGATAAAGCTTTTTACACATCTTCTCAAACCTTTCTGTCTTTCTCCTTAAGTCTCTGGCCCCTGCTGATCGATCCCTCCATCAATGGGAAACTCGTTCAGTCAATCCTGTCCATACCCTAACTCAATCATGTCTTGTCTACATCTCCTTTGCACTGCGACAAACACTCCACTCTGTCCTGTCTTTCTTCACAACTGAAATTCTTCAGCCCAAACAGTATCCCGGTAAATATCTCCTGCAATTTTCTCAGTATGATCACATCCCTGCTATAATGTGACTTGCAAAACTGCACACAACACTCTTGCGAGACCCTAATGAGCATTTGTTTTAAAATTTCTGCATTAGTATGACGGCGATTCTGGCTAAGCAGAATTTATTACCCTCTCCGAATTGCCCAGAGGGCAGTTGAGACTCAACCATATTTCTATGAGTCTGACATCACATGCAGCCCAGACCAAGTAAGGATAGCAAATATCATCCCGAAATGACATCAGTGGAACAGATTTTTTTCAACAATTGTCAATGGACCTATAGTAGTCATTAGATTCTTCCTTGCAGATATTTTTTGAATCCAGATTTGACAATCGTGACATAGTGGGATTCAAGCCCGAGTACCCAGACTATTACCTCGGTCTCTGGATTATCAGTCCTATGAAATTATCTCAAGACCAATGCAGAAAGCCATAAAAGCTGATCTTTTCCAATAAAATGTCTTTTCACCAAAACTTGCCTGGGTATTTTCCATGAGCCTGACGCTCCAATTGTCTCTGGCCTATGTCAGTAAAAGCTGCTGCATGGGGATTGATTTCACAACCGCGGTATCCAAAAGAATCGACTTGTTTGAAGGTCCCGATGGTGAGATTGGGGCACGTTAATCCAACAGCAGTGACCACAGTAGCAGTACAGACAGAACAGTATGAATGTGAAAGAGAGTGATAGATTGTACATTGCCCCAGAGAAATGGGGGGAGGCACCGAAAGGAGGTTTGATGATCAGGGGAAGGAGAGAAATCTACGACTACAGGTGTGTTTGAATCCTGATATATGAAATGCAGAGATATAAGAGAGCGGAATTTGAAGGTAAAACAATTAATTTCTTAGCATGTGTCAGAAAAAGGAAAACGGAGAGAACACTTAGTGCCGTGATTTGGTTTCAAATCGAGGTTGCTGTGGTCACAATGCAAAATACCGACAACCACGATCACAGTTACCACAAGCAGCAATAAGTATACTAGCAGAGAACATGTTCGGAAGAACAGCAAATGTACAATATCAGTACTCAGCGAACAGTGACAGACATGTCGGAACTGAGAATGAGCTGAATCTTTCAGTTCGATGTCCTCAGAGGCTGTGGAGATACCTTGAATGAGAATGTTGAAAAATGAGATTGATCGATTTCGACAAAACATCAAAAACTCGGGGGACAGTACAGGATATTGTTGAAATGTATGCTTCAATAGCATTTTAGCTTAACATCGGCACAGCCGCCCAGATCCAACCGGAAATGGGGATGGGAATGAGTGTGCAGAGTTACTCTCTGGCACAATGATGCAATAGGTGAGCGTCCTGTCCATCTGTGATGGTATAGAGGCGCAAGAAATTCCTCGGTTGAGTGTGCTCCTGCTCAAGGGAATGGTTGTCCCCGTTTATACTATCGTAGCGATTTCCGGTGCATCTTTCTAAGACAGCTGAGTGGCACAAGTGGAGCGTGTTGAGCCCTTAACTTTGCAGTGGTGGG
>NW_025213280.1:22317-31900 GCF_004010195.1 Chiloscyllium plagiosum
TTTCTTCCACACAGTCAAGACTTCAACCTGGAGAATGTGGTGTTGGGGTGATATTTTAAACTAGTCATCCATGGCGACTGGAACACGGGAAGGGTGATGTTTAAGTTCGACGAATAAAACCTGAAATGCTAGCCTGACCTCAGGAACAGAGATCATGACATAAATTTCCTGCAATCCCATTCATTCATGTCCTTATGCAAGGGATTCTACCATCTTCACCTAGTCTGCCTACGAGAGACTCCAGGACCAGAACAAAACATGAGCTGACCCTTAATTCAGGAATCCCCACCGTGTGGGGAAGCAGGCTAGTCGGCCCTTCCAGTCCACACATCAACCCGAAGCGCATCCCACCAGACCCCGTGGTATTCCCTATCCCATAAGCAAGCATTTCCCACTGTTGATCCCTGTAATTGGCACATCTTTGGTCAGAGGGAGAAATAGAAATACAAACATGCAGAGAATGTGCAGACTGCCCATAGACAGAGGCCCGAGGCTGGGATCACACGCGGGTTTGTGGTGTAGCCAGACAGCAACGAACAAGGGGCGAAGAATAAATGTTGTCCTGACCAGTCATACTCAAACCCTATGGGTGAATGAGTAAGAATGAAAACACACAAACAACATGGAAAACGGGATTTGTATCTGTGTGGACACAATTTCAAAGGATCGTTCACCCTGTGTAGAAAAAAAGGAGGCCGATACCACAGAGAAAGCAGGACAATGTGGGAACTGCTGGAAGGGATTCAATTAACCTCAGAAGTGGAACCTCATTTAATCAGTAACACTGGGGAGAGACCGTTCACCAGTCCCATGTGTGGGAAGGGATCACTGAGCAAAACAACCTCCGGAGACTCCAGCAGGATTACATATCTCATCAGGTGATCGATAATGCTGTCAATGCGGCTGTTAATCCCAACCAGTTATTTGTTCCATAGCGTCAATCATAGAGTCATGAGCATGAAAACACGCCAGTCAGTCCAACCAATCCATGCTGAACATACTGCCAAAATAATCTAGTCCCATCTGCCTCTTGCTGTTCCTGCTGAGTGGTTATAATACCCTTGTAGTTTTCTTACTGTGGTGTTAATCCAAAAACCCAGGTAATATTTTGGAGACAAAGTGTTCAGGTCCTGGCATGACAGATGGTGGAGTTTGAATTCAATAAGCACCTGGAATTGAAGAGTCTCGTGATGACCTGAATCAGTTGTGTGGAAACTCCATCTGATTCACTCATGCCAGTTCGGAAAGCAACCTGCCATAGTTATCTGCTCTCTCCCACATGAGAGTCCAGATGGATAATACCGTGGTTGACTCTTAACTGCCCTCTGGGAAATAACTGACGTACTAGGCATGAATAAATTTATTTTAAAAATCCCACTTTCCCATTCATGTTTAGAATCAATTGTCCTTTAAATGTTGCAAACGTACCCTCATCCATCACTTCCTCAGCAAGTTAATTGCACACGTAAAACACCTTCCCTAAACAAAATGCCTCACATGTCTTTTATTAAAAAAAATCTCTGTCCTTCCATCTTAACCATATGCCGTCTCGTCTTGAAATCCCCCTCCTGGGAAAAGGCAGCTATCGTTAACTCGAAATTGCCTCACAATAATTCATAAACTTCTGTCAGGTCGCCGCTCAAACCCCTAACCTACAGTGAAAACAGTCTCAACTAGGAGAAAATGAGAACTGCAGATGAGAGATCAGAGTCAAGAATGTTGTGCTGGGAAAGCACAGCAAGTCAGGCAGCATCTGAGGAGCAGGAGAATCGACGTTTCGGGGAAGAGCCTGGTGAACGACACTTGCGCGAAAAAAAATGATTCTCGTGCTCCTAGGATGCTGCCTTACCTGATGTGGTTTTCCAGCACCCCAATCTCGAATCTGAAAATAGACTCAGCCTATCCAGCCTTTCATTATAGCTCAAACCTTCCACAGGCAACAAGCGTGTATACTTTTTCTGAACCGACTCCAGCTGAATAATATCATTCCTACAACTGGGCGACCAGAACTGGACATAATATTCCAGAAGATGCCTCATCAATGTCCTGCAAAAGTTCAATATAACGTCCCAACTACTATACACAAAGGACTGAGCAATGAAGGGAAGTATGTTAAATACCTTTGAACCATTTTGTCTGTTGGTAATGCAAATTACAAGGAATTATGTACCGGCATCCCGTTTTCTCCAACATACGCAAAGCCATACTCTTTTTGTTGTACCAAAATGCAATACCTTCCATTTATTAAGATTGAACTCCATGTTACATTTTTAAGTTCAACGACTCATTGGATTAAGATCCTTTTGAAACTTAGATAATCTTCCCCACTGTCTACAATTCTGGCGTCGCCTGCAAACCTACGAAGCATGTCTGCTGTGAGTTCCATTGTTTTCTCATATAGATCAATGATTAATATTTACTTGTAGTGGCCGTCATTTAGCAGTGTGCAGATCATACAACAGTTAGTCATGCACTTAACCATGAGGAAGAAAGCCGCAGATTGCAGGGAGATATCAAACAATTGGAAATGAAAATAGTGAAAGCAATTCATTCCAGGGAACTGGGTGATGGTAAAGGAAAATTAAACTTCAAACCAGCTGCCCACGCTCCAGTTGTGGCACTCAGCTGTCTCAGCAAAATGCTCTGTAGATTGCTGTTATTATAAACGGGAACAAATTTTCCCTTCTGCCCCGCCTTTGACCAGAAGCACGTCCAACCTCGGAATTGCTTGCGCCTCTGAACCATCATAGAAATGCCGTGCATTCACCGGTTGCGTCACTTGAGCCATCGAGTATCTCTGCGACCTCATTCCCATCTCGATTTCAAGTTGGTTCTTCGCGACTGCGTCACTCAGTTCCTCTGATTCTGGGGCTGGGAACTGGGACCATGTGGCAGCAGTGTTTATTGCCTTGTGTGGGGAAACTCGTGAAGTAGCCGATGTTAAACTGCATTGCTATTGAAGCATACATTTCAACAAAAGCTTGGTAAAAACAATGACTGGGGTGAGTTGGGGAAAGGGGAAATGAGGAAACTGTTGAAGTCCACATTGATGCCCTGGGGTTGAAATGTTCCTAGGTGGAAGCTGAGGCGATCTTCTTCCAGGCGTCTGGTGGTGAGGGAGCGGCGGTGAAGGAGGCCCAGCACCTCTAGGTGTTCGGCAGAGTGAGAGGGAGAGTTGAAATGTTGGGCCACAGGGCGGTGTGGTTGATTGGTGCGGTTGTCCCAGAGATGTTCCCTAATGCGCTCTGCTAGTAGGCGTCCAGTCTCCCCAATGTACAGGAGACCACACCGGGAGCAACGGATACAATAAATGATATTGGTGGATGTGCAGGCAACAAAAGCTGCACTGTCCCCGGAGTCTTTGATATTTGGGAGAAATCTATTTATCTCAGCCTTCAGCATATTAATGATGGAATCACCACAGCCTCTGTGGGCACTGATGTTAAACGGTCAGCCCATTCTGAGTTCCCACATTTCTGCCACTGTTCGCTCAGCCCTGATATTGTGTATTTGGTGCTCTGCCTAACATTTCTTATGATACTGTACTTTCTGCTGACGCTTAGCGTGTTCGTCTGTGGGGTGCCGTGATTGTATCGTAGCGAGTACGCTGCGTTGTGGCCGCAGTAACCTCGGTTCGAATCCGAGTCACGGCAGTAATTGCTCTATCTGTCCCAGTCTTTTGTGAAACACAAAAGCAGCAGTTGTTTTAACGTGGTGATTTTCTCCAAGGTGATTTTTTTTTTCTTCAAGCTCTGCTCGCTCACATCACTGTGTTTCATATGTCAGAATTCAAATCCACCCGTTCTCAGAGATTTCTTCCCTCCTACGATCACTAACCGAACTTTCCATCCCATACCCCATTTCATTAATTTGGAGATGCCGGTGTTGGACTATGGAGTACAAAGTTTAAAATCACCCAACACCAGGTTATCGTCATCCAGGTTTAATTGAAGCACTAGCTTTCGGAGCGCTGCTCTTTCATCATGTGTTTGTGGAGTCATTTCCTATTTCACTAAGGCATTGCAGAATCTAATACAGACCCTCACATTGATACCGATCAGTCTGTGTGGCTGTGGTCACTGTTGCTGGGTGAACGTGCCCCAACCCCACCATCGGGACCTGCAGACCTATTGATCCATTTGGTTACCACTGTTGTGAGATCACTACTCATGTAGCAGCTTTTACCGACATAGACCAGATATTATTGGCGGGGGTCAAGCTCAGGATAATGGCACAGGACAGTATCGGGGAAAAGCGACTTCAATGGATAAGATCACTTTCACTGCTTTTCTGCAATGGCCGAGCGCTATTACCACTAACCACTGAACTGTTAATTCAGACACCAGGGACACGGGTTTGACTCCGACCATGCTAGGTGATAGAATTGGGATTCAATAAATATCTGGAATTACGAATCTAATAACTCCTATATATCCATGTTCAATTGTTGTAAAAACAAACTATCTGACGTCCTTTAAGGAATGAAACTGCAATTCTTACCTGCTCCGGCCTCCATGTGACTCCAGACTCACTACAATATGGTTGAGTCTCAACTGCCCACTGTGTAATTAGGGATAGCAATAAATACTGCGGAGCCAGCGACGCCCTCATACTGTATCAGAATCGTAAAAAAAAGTTCATTCGGCTCTAGCTGGATTACTGTGTGCAGTTCTGTAATTCAGAGTAATGCATGGATGTGATCATACTGGGAATTTTGCAGGAGAAATTCACTGGGATATTGTCTGGGCTGAAGAGTTTCAGTTGTGAAGAGAGATTGGACAGACTGGGGTTGTTAATCGCCGAGTAGAGGAGATTGGAGAAGACATGACTGAGATGTACAAAATACTGAGGGATATGGATAGGATAGACTGAAAGAAGCGTTTCTTATTGATTGAGAGTTCGAACACTGGGGCGAAGAGACTTCGGGAAAAGGCAGAAAGGTTTGAGTAGATTTGCAGAATTGGTCAGGGAGGCGGAAATCGTTCTTACCTTAAAAAATTTGAGATGTTAATTTGTGATGCCAAAACATATAAGATTATAGACTAAACGATGGAAAACTTGATTCAGGTCGTTAAGCAGTTGTGTTGGACAAGTGCGGCCACAACAGGCTGAAGGGCCTCCTTCGATGTTGTTGTCCTCCACAGTATCGTGGTTAGTGTCCCCGCCTGTCACAGGGCTCAATTCTCCGCTGGGACATCAAAAATATTTTAAACTTGTCGCTCTGTTCCCCAGTGAAGGTTATTAATGCCTGACCTTCCATTCTCGATTGTATATGTCACAGCAAGGAGAGTGCTGTCTGAATCAGCTGGGGAAGGACTGCAGCTCCTGGGGATAGAGAGTGTCAGTGAAAGTGCAAGCACGTAACTTCTGCAAACTACACATTGTGTTTGATTTGCAATGAAAACCATTATATAGAGTTGTTCCTGACTGATATGTTTATTTAAAGCAGGAATCTGAGGAAGAAAACAAAGTAAAACCATTCAGATCTGAGTGCAGAAACATTTCCAGCAGCACTAATGAGGTTGTACAGCGCAGAACCGCATTTGGATGCATTGAATTCAGGTTGGTGAGCGCAGCTTGCTTTCACTCGGCGGAGTTACCAGCGTATAAAGCCATTACACATGATACAGGTAGTGTTCAATGTGATTGTACATTTGCTCAGTGGTTCGCACAGCCGGCAAGTCTGTAGGTAAAGTGGATTGACCATGTTAAATTGCGCTGATGTGTCCAGGGAGTGAATTCAGTAGGTTAAGTGAATTAGCCATGGGGTAACGCAGTGATAAGGTCAGCAGTCACCCGATGCCAGGTTTTATTCCAGCAGGTTTATTTGAAATCACAAGCCCGAGGCCTGCGGGGATAGAGACGGGAGCTAGGTCTGGTTGAGATACTGTTCAGAGTGTCCCGACAGACTCGATTGGCTGAACTGTACTTTCTGCCTTGTAGGGAATCTGTGATTCTATCAGAGAGGACACTGCCAGCGTTTACTGGGGAGCTAAGGCATTAGAGATGATGCTGATGGCGTTTAGTGGGGATGGAATTTTATTTATTTGTGTTTTGGAAAAATTGAAACTAAACCAAGGAAAACCGAATGGAAGTTTTCCAGAGAATTTGAGTTTTGGAGAGATAAATTGGTGGTAAATTCACTCTTTCAAGTTCATGAATTTCTGAACGTCAAGATTTCAAAACCATCGATGTAGGACAAAGAAATAATAGGAGCAGAATTTCTCTCACTCAGAGAATCCGTTTCCAAAATATTTGGAAAGACACATTTAGAGACACACAAGCAGTGAGTTTCACCAGGAGAGAGACAGCCTGTGGCCAGGTAAAAGTGTAAAAGTGGGGGGTGGAGGTTGGAAGGTGCGAGGAAACAATGTCTAATTTGGACGACTTTAGATGTAAAGAAATATCGGGAACGTATGCAGCTGAGTAAGATTCAGCAAGACAAAACTCAGAGTTTTGAAAGATTTCTATTAATATTCCACATGAATTATTACAAATGGAAATGAGCAGATTTTGTATATTGTCAAGGAAAGATATTCCATAATAAATAGGAAGTGACCTGTCTCTTAGACATCGATTTTCTGCTTTAATTTCATGCCTTAAAGATGGGAGGACAATCGCCATGATGTTGGGTTCATTTGATACCCACTGAAATCTGTCAAAGTAACTGAGCACCAAAACTGGCATCTTGTTTTGTAGTTTTACCTTCTGTTTTTCACATCAGTATTTTCTTTAAGCTGAAATAAATTCGGAGCAAAATTGAATGCAACATTAAGCGTTCCAAACATATAAATCCAATTCACTTCCGGTCATTGCAATGAACAGAGTGAAGTTGCAGCAAAATTAATAAAATGAAACGAATAAAACTGAATTTCCGGGAATTTTACCCAGTTCTGGTTCAGCCATATGAGAAAGACCATCGAGCTAAAACATCACCTTCACTTCTCTCTCCATATATACTTCTTCACGTGAGAGAGAAACTGTCTGAAGAAATTATGCGTCAAGACTAAATGTATGAATGTGACGGGAATTACATGTTTGCTGGTTCATTCTGAGACAGTACCGACTCGGAATAAATCAAGGACAGGGTATTCCTTCCAAAGACGAGGTCAATTCCTTGGATTTTGCTGGTATTATTATTCTGCTGAATAAGAAACATAATGGCGTGGATTCGATTCCGCTCAGGGAATTTCTTATCCCATAAGTGCACCATATGTCATCTTGACGGGGTCACATGTGAGCGCCTTTGCAATGGGCTGAAGTGGCCCAGAGGTAAAGGCGACGGGTTGCTCTTCCATTGCGCATGTGTGGATTTGAATCCTACTCTGGCTGTTACTTCTATCAAACGCAGCTGTGGTTTCCCTTTGTGCCTCGCATCTTTAATGTACTTTGGGTGGAGAATCTTGCTCTTGTCCTTCATTGCATTGGAGATTTGTGATAAATCGATACCTCATCAAAGTCGAAGTAAAATAATTTGTTTCTGTTGTAAGTTAAATTGGGATAATGAAAAGGAGTGCAAGCATTTCTTTCTTCCTTTCATTCCATCTTGACTTTCTATGAATTTACATCGAATGACGGTGGTAAGGAAAGATCGGGTGCAATAGTTTATCCAGTGGGATTGTGAATTTTAATGTAATACTCCACACAAAGTTCTGATCAATATTTTAAACAGTCAATTGAATTGGAACCGCAGAAAACTTTTCCAATGAAACGAATCTTTCATTCTTTCACAACCTTTTGCTGTGTGAATCTCACCGCGATCCACCATCCAGCATGATTACCAAGTTGGCAACAATTTTAGATCCACCAATTTTCTTTAGCAAACACAACTTCTGCACATGCCCAGTGCCATTTGTTGTCTTCAGGCCACAGCACATTTCTTGTTCATGAATTTATGAGCCTAGATCCTGATCTGTCTGATCAGTTTGAGAAAACTTTTCTATCACTTCATCCCATCCCCTCAGAATTCTAAAGGTATCAATAAACTAAGGCGTTAGACCAAATGATGTAGAATTGGAAGTCGACCATTCAGCCCATCGAATCTGCTCCACCATTCAACGAACTAATGGCTGATCTGATAATCCTCAACTCCATTCTCCTTGATTGCCTCGACAAAGCTTCATCGCCTTTCTGGTAAATATCTGTCTGGCGCAGTTTGAAAATACACAACAACTCAGCCTCAATAACAGTTTCGGCAAGGAGTTCCACCGATTCACTGGCCCCTGACCATTTCTGATTAAATAGGCAATATCTAATTCTGAGTTCATGTCCTCTGGTGCTCTCCTCATACCAGAGGGTAAACCACCTGCCTGTAACTACCCTGTCAAGATACCATGAATATTGAACGTTTATAAATGTTATTTTGTGATTATAGAGCTCCCCTCCCTCTCCTTTATTTCAAGGAGAATAATCCCAGCCTAACCAATCATTCCAAGAAGATCCATTTTCTCCAGTGTTGATAACATGTCCGTAAATCTCTGCTGTCCCCTGCAGCGTCCTTATATATTATTAAGGCAGGTGGAGACATTTATGCGAAGAAACGGTTGAAATTTCAAGCACAGACGGGAATTGGATCTTGAAATCAGACAGCGACTGGAATCAGATTGGTCCACACAAGGACGAAATAGAGTAATGATCACTCTGACAGATGAGAATCTAATCATATCTCATTGATATTCAATAACTTTGCTGTAAACAAATTACCCCGTGTAATCGGCCACAGAGCTATTATTTCGGGGGAAAAAACGTATAGAAACTGGCGACATAAACACTTTGACAACAACAACATGTTCTTGTGACATTTTTTTGATTATAAACTCAACTCATTGCTCCTTGAATCCGAGATCGTTTGCAAGGCACAAATGAGACGAGGAACATAAGTCTCTCCATTTGCCTCGATGGGTGCAACTTCAATAGCACTTAAGGAACAGGACACCGTCCACGACAATGCAGTCACTTGATTGTACCCTCTTCAACACCTGCAATATTCATTCCCTTCACCGCTAAGGCACAATTGCAGCAGAGTGCACCAACTATAAGATGCACTGGAGTAAGTCATTCGGGCATTTTTCAAAGAACCTTCAAAGTTCTTCAGCTGTACTGACTATAACGACAAGGTTGGAAGATGCAACGAAACGCAACCATTTTCAAGTTACCCTCCAAGGCGCATAGCACCCTGACTTGAAAGGAATCAGTGAGAAACGCATTTGTGAAACGGTCTTGATGGGCAAAGTTGCATACTTCAGCTTTCCATCTTTTATCTTGCAATTTTAAGAAAAATGTTTATTTATGCGGTGACCAGACTTGTGCTCAGTCCTTAAGCTGTTCCCTAAACTGGTTGTTGTTAAAGTTCTGCTATCATCTACAGCCTGTGGTCAACAATAGAAAATATCCGAAAACCCTCTCAATCAACTGACTCCCCTCAAGATTAGAGTTGTGTTGGAGAAGCACAGCAGGTGCGGCAGCATCTGAGGAGCAGGAAAAATGGACATTTCAGGCCATGTCCATTCATCAGGAATGAGACTCGGAGCATATGGGATGGAGAGATAAATTGGAAGGGTGTGGGGCTGGGGAGAAGGTAGCT
>NW_025213281.1:0-919 GCF_004010195.1 Chiloscyllium plagiosum
TAGGGAAAAGTCTCTGGATATCTACTCTATCTATGCCTCTCATTACCTTGTTGACCTCTATCAAGTCACCTCTCTTCCTCCTTCTCTCCAGTGTGAAGCTCACTCAATCTCTCTTAAGACATACCCTCCAATCCAGGCAGCATCCTGAATCTCCTCTGCACCTCTTTAAAGCATCTACACTTCCTATAATGAGGCAACCAGAACTGGACACAATATTCCAAGTGTGGTCTAACCACAGTTTTATAGAGCTGCAGCAAAACCTCGTGGCTCTTAAATTCAATCCCCCTATTAAATGAAAGCTAAAACACCATACACCTTCTTATCAGCTTGGGTGGGAACTTTGGAGGGATTTCTGTGGAGCCCAAGATCCCATTGTTCCTCCACACTGCCAAGAATCCTGTCTTTAACCATGTATTCAGCATTCCAATTCAACCTTCCTAAAATGAATCACTTCACATTTATCTAGGTTGAACTCCATCTGCCACGTCTGCACCCAGCTCTTGTTCTATCAATGTCTTGTGGGATATAGGTAAATTAATGTTACTTCTGCAGTTCTGCAATTCTGCAATTATAATTTCTGATACAAAGTAAATGAACTCACAACAGTGTGTAATTGTTTCGGCCGGGAGCTGAGTCAACAAGAATGGAAATTATGTGGAGGAAATATATAATTGTTTTTGTATTAGCTAAAATTGTATGCCAGCATGAAACGTGATTGCAAAACAATGGTAGATATTATGGGCAAATAGATAAGATGTCGCGAGGGGATGAAGTTAGGCTAGATACGCCTGTACAAACAGTAGGTATGAACATCTGTTTCCCACTTTTACAGAGACACAAGAACAATCCTTATTAAAGAGGTCATAGGGATCAGAGTGGCTTCGGGAGAAGCCCAGATGGAAAGAGTAGATACTGATGA
>NW_025213281.1:10547-18047 GCF_004010195.1 Chiloscyllium plagiosum
TGGCTAGTTGGTGTTCATGGATGTGGATCGTTAGCTGTCTTCCTGTTTGTCCTATGTAGTGTTTTGTGCAGTCCTTGCATGGGATTTTGTACACTACATTGGTTTTGCTCATGCTGGGTATCGGGTCCTTCAACAGCCACTCTCAGACGACAACTCACCAGAACGAAGGACCCGATACCCAGCATGAGCAAAACCAATGTAGTGTCCAAAATCCCATGCAAGGACTGCACAAAACACTACATAGGACAAACAGGAAGACAGCTAATGATCCGCATCCATGAACACCAACTAGCCACGAAACAAAACGACCAGCTATCTTTAGTAGCCACACACGCAGATGACAAGCAACATGAATTCGACTGGGACAACATTACTATCATAGGACAAGCCAAACAGAGAATTCCTAGAGGCATAGAGCCAGGGAATTCCTAGAGGCATAGCACTCATCCACAGATTCAATCAATAAGCACATCGACCTGGACCCAATATACTGACCACTGAAACGGACAGCTGGAACTGACAACCGGAAGCGGCAGATTCAAACCACTACAAATGCCGGAGGAAACATCACAGAAGCGCTTCACAGGAGGCTCTCAAGCACTGAGGATGTCACCTAGACAGGGGACGAAACGTCTGCAACACAAATTCCCAGCTCGGCGAACAGAACCACAACACCCTATTACAATAGAGAGAAGGAACTGGAGAAACAGGTGTTAGTTACTGTCCAGCAGTAAGGAACCAAATCCAGATGATGTGGAGTTTGATGTACCTCAAAATACATTAAACAAAGTATGTCCTTGAGGAGTGGGATAGGTTAGTGAACTATCTGTCTCAGGAGCAAAGAACCCAAAATAAAAGGTTTGTAACAGCAGTATGAGGACATATGTAGGAATATGATGGAGTGGAATAATGCTATTGTGCTTGAGAAAGATGTAAGAAATGGTGTTCCTATGAAGCAACACTCCTATAGGTTTAATCCTTTCATAGCCAGACAGGTCCAGAAGCAAGTGGAGGCCATGCTCAACAAGGATATAATGGAACCGAGTCAGAGTGAGTGGAGTTCTCGAATTGTCTTAGTTCCCAAACCTGACAGGCCTCAACTATTTT
Source organism: Chiloscyllium plagiosum (assembly GCF_004010195.1). NCBI lineage: Eukaryota > Metazoa > Chordata > Chondrichthyes > Orectolobiformes > Hemiscylliidae > Chiloscyllium > Chiloscyllium plagiosum. The sequence goes on from NW_025213281.1 coordinate 11,655, forward strand.
GCGTGGACTATCAGAAAGTCAACACCGTTACAAAATCAGACTCCTTCCCACTGCTGAGATTGGAGGACTGGATAGAGAAATTTGGACAAGCCAGTTACATTACAAAGTTGGACTTACTGCATGGTTATTGGCAGGTAACTTTATCAGAGGAAGCAAAAGAAATTTGTGTCTGGAATTAAAAATGCACCTGCCACATTCCAAAGACTCGTGAACAGAGTTGTGGCTGGGTTAACAAACTGTGCGGTCTATTTGGACAATAGAACACAAAACATTACAGTGCAGTCCAGGCTGGTTAGCCTTTGATTTCACGCTGACCTGTGGAACCAATTAGAAGCCCCATATGCTTATCCAATTACCATTTAAATGCCCTTAAAGTTGGCGAGTCTATTACTGTTACAGGCAGGGCATTCCATGTCTATGCTACAGTCTGAGTAAATAATCTATCTCTGACATCTGTCCTATATCTATCACCCCTCAATTTAAAAGCTATGTCCGCTTGTCCTAGCCATCACCATCGGAGGGAAATGGCTAGGTGCCGGCTTTAGCTCAGTAGTTACTTCGATTTCACTCTCCCTGTCCACCCTATCTAACCCTCTGATTATCTTATACGTCTCAATTAAGTCATCTCTCAACCTCCTTCTCTTTAACGAAAACAGCCTCAAGTCCCTCAGCCGTTCCTCATAAGACCGTCCCTCCATACCAGGCAACATTCGGGGAAATCTCCTCTGCACCCTTTCCAAAGCTTCCACATCCTTCCTATAATGTGGTGACCAAAAATGTACACAATACTCCAAGTGCAGCTGCACCAGAGTTTTGCACAACTGCAGCTTGACCTCATGGCTCTGAAAATCAATCCCTCTACCAATAAAACCTAACATACCATATGCCTTCATAACAACCCTACCAACCTGGGTGGCAACTTACATGGGTGGACATGGAAACCGATCTTTCTGCTCATCTACATAACCAAGAATCTTATCCTTAGCCCAGTACTCTTTGTTCCTGTTGCTCCTTCCAAAGTGAATCGCCTCACACTCTCCTGCGTTAAACTCCATTTGCCACCTCTCAGCCCAGCTCTGCAGCTTATGTATGTCCCTCTGTAACCTACAACATCCTTCAGCACTATCCACAACTCCACCGACTTTAGTGTCATCTGCAAATTTACTAACCCGTCCTTCCACACCCTCATCCAGGTCATTGATTAAAATCGTGCTGTAGTGAACTTTAGTGAGTCCTGGAAACATCACATGGTACAGTTGGCTGAGCTCTTTGAACAATTAAGAGAAGCAAAGTTGACAATAAACTTACAGCAAACAGAATTCATGAAAGCAGAGGTGACGCCCTTGGGGCATAACATCGGTCATGGAAGGTCGACCCCGAGGAACACAAATGCGAAGGACATTCAGGAAGTTCCACAACCAACCTTGAAGAAAGAGATGCTTCAATTTTTGGGACTAAGCAGATCCTACTGGAAATTTGTTCCAATCTTCAGCAGCGTGGTGTCACCATTAACAGATTTTGTGAAGAAGTGCACAAGGTTTTGTTGGACAGAACAACGCCAGGAGGCATTTGACAATTTCAAAGCAGGATTTTAACCACTGCACCAGTTTTAGTGACACCAAACTCTTTGAAACGCTTCAAAATTGAAAACAATTCTAGTAACATCGGAGTTGGAGCTGTACTGCTACACGAAGACGACGATGGGATGGAACTGCCAGTTTTCAAAGTAACTCAACACCCACCAGAGAAAACACTCTGTGGCCGAAAAAGAATTATTGAGTTTGGTACTGGCCTTGCGACATTTTAATGTTTATGCCGTGAACAATGATGTCAGAGTGATTTGTATACATGGATCACAATCCTCTTACATTCTTGGAATGCTTTAAGGACAAGAATGTGAGACTGTTTTGTTGCAGTTTTATGTTGCAGACTTTTAATTTACAAATTGTACCTGTTGCTGGTCGTAAGAATGTGACAGCAGATATGTTATTGTGGTTTAAATGGTTAAAGTAGAAATGAGATTGATTAGATACCAATGTCTTTATTTATATATATATATATATATATACATGTGTGTGTTTATATGTGTGTGTGCATAGATATATGTACAGTATATGTGTGTATATTATATATGTGTGTGCCTCTCTCTCTCTATATATATATATATATATAGAGAGAGAGAGAGAGAAGTTGATATGAACTTACATTTAAGCGCTGTGTATGCCATGATAATAGAGTTAAGAATTAGGAAAAAAAGAAGCTATCTTTTCATTATGATGGTTCCTTTTCTTTCTAAAGGTGAGAGCTGTTATAATGTTGAAGTTGTGTACTGTACCTTTAAGAGAGAGTGAACCCTGGCAAGCACATAGCAGGCACAAAGTGTACTGGAGGATTGAAAGTATGTAACATTTGGCTGTGAAACAACTACCAGAGCTTGGTTGCTATGTTTCCACAATTTGAATTCAGCCAATTAGTTTAAATTATGCCCCAAGATACTAAAACCCAATCGAATGTGAATTTTACCATTTTGACAGCATCGAACCAATGAGACAACTGATGTTTAGGGTTCAAAAGTCAGGCATTTTGAATAGTTAGCCAGAGAGATCAAGAGAACCTACTGCCATACAAACTGCCCACAGATCCGCTGTCTGAAAGGGACCTTTGCATAGGAAACATCTGTGCAGCAGAAGACCTAAAATGACCCAGAGGGAATCCACAGACAGTGGAAGTTTGACACCTGACGACAGAAACTAGTTTTGACATTTGGTTTGCTGTCAATTTAGTAGGGACGTTATTGGATCAGTATATTGTTACAGAGTAGGAGGTAGAAAAATCTTTAAGACAAAGTAGGCTTGCAGTTGTAGAAAGTTGTTGTTTAATGTTCACTTTTGGAATTAAAGAATAAAATTATCACTGTTTTTTTCCTTAAAAAGTGGATTTTGGGTGTTTCTCTGTCACTCATACTTTAACAGATGACAAGACGAGGTGAGCTTTTCTGTGTGTTTGTTTGAATTAACAGAAGCTTTTAGCCCATCTCGTAACACTTATTTATCACACTTTCACGCCTTCACTGAGTCCACCTTCTTCCTTCCAGAGAAAAGAGCCTAACTTCATCATTGCCATGGTCTATTTGAACATTCATCCATTGTTTTTCCTGCCATTTCAAAACATTCTGAACTTTGCTGTTTTTTTTCCTTATGATGCAGTTTTCGATTATCACCATTGGGTGTGGCTTTCCATATAAACATACAGAAAACCCCAAATAAGATCTAAACTAAAATGATAACAATCCATTTGACAAAAGAGCTCATTGTTCTCTTTCTTTCCTTAAGTTAACACAGCAACAATTTTCATCCTGTGTCGCAAAAACTGTGGTCTGTCAAAATGTGTCACCCATTACCTGGTAGCCATGGCAACAGTGGATCTACTGGTCATTGTCTTTGACCTAATACTGAGACATCTTCCGATTATCTTTTGGGAACAGTTTGTTTTCCTGTTTAATGTCCCTACGTGTAACATTCATGCCGTCATTCTTTATGCAGTCACTGACTGTTCTGTTTGGTTCACTGTCGCGTTTACATTTGATCGATTTGCGGCCATTTGTTGCCAGAAACTGAAAAGTACATATTGCACTGAGAAAACTGCAGCTGTGGTTTTGGGAACTGTGACTACGCTTAGCTGTTTAAAGGACATTTTCTGGTATTTTATGGTTTCCAATCGGTACTGGCTGGGGAACGACCCCTGGTTTTGCGAAAGCATAATGGCTATTGTCCGGTCTCCAGTCTGGACCACAATCGAGTTTCTCCAACACATTCTCACTCCATGTGTCCCATTTGTCTTGATTCTGTTGCTGAATATTATCACCGTCAGGCACATTTTCGTGACCAGCAGAGCCCGTAAGAGACTCCGGACTCACAGCAGTGGGGAGACCCTAAAGGACACAGAGATGCAGAGTCGAAGGAGATCAATAAGTTTTTTATTTGTTCTCTCAGCTAATTTCATTATCCTATGGTCATTGCTCATGGTATATTCGATCTGGAACCAGATGTATAATTTGGGCTATCAGTCTGTATACATGAGGACTTTTGTTCAGGAAATTGGCTTTAGCCTACAGTTAACAAGTTGCTGCACAAACTGCGCCATATATGCCATTGCCCAGAGCCATTTCAGAGAGCATTTGAAAACAATGCTAAAATATCCCTTTCTTCAAATTGGTCAATTATTCAAGTTAATTAAATAATCATTCACAAATCATTCCAGCGTGTTGACGTGTGACTGCGAGGACAAAACGTTGAATGGTCTGGTTGGTCGTGAGCTTACATTTAAAAACGTAACTTCCTTCAGAGGATGTGACATCACTTTATCGGATATTGACACTTAAAGGGGGAAAATGTGTGAACAAAAGCAAGTGGGAATCACTGTGCATAATGCATAGAACATTAGGGCACAGTACAGGCCCTTCGGCCCTCGATGTTGCGCCAACATGTGAAACCAATCTGAAGCTTATCTAACCTACACTAATCCATTGTCATCCACATATTCATTCAATGACAATTTAAAGGGCCTTAAATTTGGCGAGTCGACTACTGTTGCAGGCAGAACATTCCATGCCCTTCCTACTCTCTGAGTAAAGAAACTACCTCTGACATCTGTCCTATAACTATGACCCGACCCCCCCCCACCCAATTTTAAGCCACAACCCTTGTGCTATCTATCACCATCTGAGGGAAAAGGCTTTCACTGCCCACCCTATCTAATCCTCTAATTACTTTGTAGGTCTCTATTAAGTCACATCTTAACCTTCTTCTGTCTAATGAAAACAGCTTCAAGTCCCTCACTTTTTCCTCATAAGACCTTCCCTCCATCCCAGCCAACATCCTGGGAAATCCCCTCTGCATCCTTTCCAAAGCTTCCACATCCTTCCTATAATGAGGTGAGCAAAACTGTACGCAATACTCCAAGTGCGGCTGCAACAGAGTTTTGTACAGCTGCAACGTGACCTTATGGATCCGAAACTCAATTAACAGCTAACACACTGTACGCTTTCTTTACAGCCCTGTCAACCTGGGTGGCAATTTTCAGGGATCTATGCACATGGACACTGAGATCTCTGCTCATCACACTACCAAGAATCTTACTATTAGCCTAAACTTTGTATTCCTGCTATTCATAACCTAGAGTCAATGCATGTAAGATTCTGTAAATCCCACTTTAAAAATAGAACTAGCCTGATTCAGGATTGTGACACAGACATACTTTAACACTACACCTTTAATTCATTGTTTGAGCTGAGATGACACCTTTTGTTAGAAAATCTGAAGTTGTCCCAGGAGTTCTGGGATATATGTACTAACAAACTCAAACTGGGAAATTCATTCTTAAAGGTGAAAGATTTAATCTAAGTTTTTTAATATATTTCAGCCGCATGACACTGATGTCATTTGCTATTAATTCTGTGTCGTATGGTCCTGCTCCACAATGAGATGAAGAGGCAGTGCTCCGAAAGCTAGTGCTTCCAAATAAACCTGTTGCACTATAACCTGGTGCTGTGTGATTTTTAACTTTGTCCACCCCAGTCCAACACCGGTTCCGCCAAATCAAGCGTGTATCTCGGTATTCTCCTCAAAAACATTGCGTTTTATCTGTGTGATGAAAAATATTCATTTGGCACTCCTCCAATCTCTTTGGACTCCACATACAAATTTCCTTTACTGTTCTTGACTGGCCCTAATTTTACTCCAGGTGAAGGGCTTTTGCCCGAAATGTTGATTTTCCTGCTCCTCAGATGCTGCCTGACCCTGCTGTGCTTTTCCAGCACCACTCTCATCTTGACTCTAATCTCCAGCATCTGCAGTACCCACTTCTGCCTAATTTTACTCTAGTCTTTCTTTTATTCCTGACATACCTATGGAAAGCTTTTAGGGGCTTCCTTGATCCTATTTGTCTCTTCTCAGCTCTCTCTTTAGGTCCTTCCTGACTAACTTGTAACTTTCAAGCACACTAACTGAGCCTTTGCATCTCATCTTTACATAAGCCTCCTCTTTCTCTTGACAAGAGATTCAACTTCTTTAACAAACCATGGACTCCCTCGCTCGACCACTTCCTCCCTGCCTGACAGCCTCGTTCGCATCAAGGACACGCAGTAGCTGTTCCTTGAACAAGCTCTGCCTTTCAATTGTGCCCATCCCCTGCAGTTTCCTTTCCCGTCCTTTACATACTAAATCTTGCCTCATCGCGGGGTGGCACGGTGACTCAGTGGTTAGCACTGCTGCCTCACAGCAGCAGGGACCCAGGTTCGATTCCAGCCTCGGGCAACTGTCTGTGTGGAGTTTGCACATTCTCCCCGTGTCTGCGTGGGTTTCCTCCGGGTGCTCCGGTTTCCTCCCACAGTCA